>NW_026942995.1:0-166537 GCF_024139115.2 Armigeres subalbatus | reverse complement strand
ACAGGGCTGGTGAAAACATAATTCATAAATATTCACCTAAACCAAGGAAAAACTGATGCTTTTCGGACAAATTCCATCAGTTAATCCCATGCTTAGACTGTATTGATTAATACTGCTTCTAAGTTGGGCTGAATTCTTCCGAATGCGTGCAATGTTTACTGTTGTTGGATGTTAACAAAAAATGAATCCCACGTGTATGCTTACTGAATTGGTATTGGAAGTGTCCACCACTACAAATCCGTGGTTGATGATTTTTATGACACAATCACATTGCAATTTGAGTGTCACAACGCTTCACCTTAAGGAAATTAACCGAATGTTTCAGCTCTTTCGGTCATACGAAATGAGCATGGGCGTACTGCCCCACACCGACCTCAGAAGTTTGAAGGCCCATCAAATCGTTTTAAGACCAATTTTGACGACGATTTCGTGTGGAACATAAAGAACACGAGTAAGCAGCATGGCTCATGGCTCAATTTTCAATTTACCAATGAATAACAGCGATAGAAAGACTAAATTTCACCGAGCTAGAATTGCATCAAAACACGCAAAAATCATTTTTTCGAGTTTTTCATGTGTAACTAGAGAAAAATCATGAAATATATGTATCCAATTGCAATATTTTTCATTGATTCATCGTATAGACTATTTAAAATAATCACAATGGGTATATTTAATCTTATTCAGGGGTGGCGCGTTTTAACCCCTATGGGCGTGTTACCCCCACTTCCCCTATACATTGATAAATTAATATGTAATTGAGCCATGAGCCATGCTGCTTACTCGTGTTCTTTATGTTCCACACGAAATCGTCGTCAAAAATGGTTTTAAAACGATTTTATGGGCCTTCAAACTTCTGAGGTCGGTGTGGGGCATTACGCCCATGCTCATTTCGTATGACCGAAACAGCTGAAACATTCGGTTAATTGCCTTTGTAGGCAATTAAAATGAAAATCAGTACGATAAGCACATGCGCGTTTTAACCCATCCACTGGCGCATCTCACCCCGCATGGCTTCAAAATCATTTTTTTTCGGGTGCTTTTTAAAAATCAAATTTCTGTGCAATAAAATGGACAATTAGATATCTGTTATCGGTAGTCAGTCGCAGATATGCTGTTCTTCAGTATGCGCTGATGAAAACTGGCTGAAATGGTGGTTTTCATTGATAAAAATGGCATTTTCCTTAACGTGGGCGTCCTACCCCCAGTTCCCCTACAGTACATGGATGAACCATTAATTGCCAACTTTCAGGCTGTTTTCAATGATATCGATAAGATTGCGAAACAATGTTAATTTCTGGTTTAATCTATGTCAGTTAAGCAAATAAATGCATTTAAATGAATGTGGATACGTGTAGGTAAGTCATACCATTGAGATCTGTAGGTGGCCATTTTTAAATTAGGAGAAAATGACTCTGTCCAAAATATATGCATTTTCCATGGCGAAATTATATATTTGATGTCCAAAAAGAAAATATTTCAGTTCGCAGTATATCACAGTTTACACCTAGTAAACTTAATTTACTCAAAAATTGGGCAATGGAGACACAAGACTAATCATTAGAGTGGGGCGTCATGGTCATTTTTTCAAATCAATGGTTTTTGGAAGCCATTCTGGGTCCTGAACAACTGTGCAGAATTTGGGACCGATTGGTTGCTTACTCGCTTTCCGCATCGCGTTTGAAGTTTGTATGGAAATTAGTATGGGAGAATGTATATTTTTGCATTTCTACTACTAGAGGTTTCAGTTCATCGTAAACCAAGTGGCACATTGCGTTAAAGTATAACCTAAAGGATGCCGAAAAACTTTGCTGAAGAAGGCACGTTGCTGGAACGTCCACGAAAAAAGTTATAACGCTTGGAAGATTGAGTGTTCAAACCACATGCAAAAAATCGTTTATTCTGCCAGCACTGCCGAACTACGTAGACCAATAATTTAACCGAGTGTTATTTCAAAATTATTGATCTTATAGGGCTTTAGAGCTAATTGGAGCTACCCGGAATGATTTCACAGAGAAAAAAATCCGACAAGAAGGGATATGGGTTTTGCCCTTCGATAATCATAGGTCATCCGGTAGTGCTGGCAGAAACATTGATTTCTTGCATATGGTTTGAACAATCATTTTTCGAAACGTAATAACATTTTTTGTAGACCTTCCAGCTACGTACCTTCTTCGGCAAAGTCTTTCGGCATCTTCCAGACTATATGCTAACGTATTGAGTCACGTGATTGATGATAAATTGAAGCCGCTAAGAGCAAAAATGCAAAAAAGTACGTTTTCCCATACTAATCTCTATGTAAATTTAAAACGCGATGCGGCATGCGAGGTCGCAACCAATCGAGCCCATAGTTTGCACAGTTTATTGGGGTCCCAAAACGGTCCAGAAAAACCTTGATCTCACTTGATCGGACGAAGTTTACGTTTTCCCATACAACTGCGCCCCACTCTACTAATCATAGGTTATGTATTTGGATGAACCTAGTGGTTTTCAATTGTTTTATACTATTCAATCTCGATATATTTCCTAATGAATGTCCTACGCTTGTCCAAGATACATCATTTACCCTACAAAGCTTTTGGCCGTGCTAAAACTTGAACTAATTATAGAAACTGACAACGGTGTTAAGTAATTGTTTAGAAAATCTGCTAGTGGGTATATCCTAGGATCGAACATATTTCAAAAGATCCGAAGTGGAGTGTCCGGGTGATAATTCTTACCCTATATAGAGCAGGTTGTAAGAACCTTCAGAGCACATGTGAAGTTGAGTACACTTTCGTTATACCATTCTAACTATGTAGTGCATCGTACGTCGTACATCGTACGTATAAGAATGTGTTGAACGATACATTTATATACTTCTGAAATGGTTGGGGCTACTTAAATGATGTTCTGATTGTATCCTCGATTCACATTACTAATCAAAATAGTTTGAATAATCATACATAGGAACTCCTGGAGGATTTTCAACAAGAACATCTGGAGGAATTTATGATGAAAACCTACAGAAAACCTACCGACAGTTTCTACAGAAACTTTGGACGGACACTACTTGGAAATTCCGGAATAAACTCGTGAAGGTAATCTAACAGGACTTACAGGAGAAGATCCCAACTAGAACTAGACTTTCCTTCAGGCATTCATCCAGAATCCTGAATTTTTTAGAAGTACTTCCTGGAATACTTTCATAATTTTCTCTAGAAATTGCACCACGAGTTTCTCCTGTTATTTCTCCAGAAATTCCTCTTAGAATTCCTACAGAATTCCAGGAGTCCCTCACACAGTTCCTGCTGAAATTCCTCAAGAAGTTTCTCTAGAAGATCTTGAACTAATCAGAAAGTTCTTCCTTCAAAAGTTCCACATGGAAATCCTCCATGAGTTCCTCTTGAAAATCCGCCAGGAAATCCTACTATAATGCCTCCGGAAGTTCCTCCAGGAATTCCACCGGATGTTCCTCCAGGAATTTTCTCAAAGAATTTCTCAGGAAGTTCCTCCGAAATTTGTTCCAAGAAAAGTTCCTCTGGGACTTCCTTCTGGAATTTCACCAGGAATTTCTCTTGAAATTTCTCTGGATTTTTTTATTTATCATCAGACTAAGGCCGGAGTGGCCTGTGCTGCACATAAAAGACTTCTCCATTCAGCTCGGTTCATGGCTGCACTTCGCCAACCACGCAGTCTGCGGAGGGTCCGCAAGTCGTCCTCCTCCTGATCGATCCACCTTGCCCGCTGTGCACCTCGCCTTCTTGTTCCCGTCGGATCGTTGTCGAGAACCATTTTCACCGGATTACTGTCCGACATTCTGGCTACGTGCCCGGCCCACCGCAGTCTTCCGATTTTCGCGGTGTGAACGATGGATGGTTCTCCCAACAGCTGATGCAACTCGTGGTTCATTCGCCTCCTCCACGTACCGTCCGCCATCTGCAACCCACCATAGATGGTACGCAACACTTTCCTTTCGAAAACTCCCAGTGCGCGTTGGTCCTCCACGAGCATCGTCCAGGTCTCGTGTCCGTAGAGAACTACCGGTCTTATAAGCGTTTTGTAGATAGTCAGTTTGGTACGGCGGCGAACTCTATTCGATCGGAGCGTCTTGCGGAGTCCAAAGTACGTACGATTTCCAGCCACTATGCGTCTCCGAATTTCTCTGCTGGTATCGTTATCGGCGGTCACCAGTGAGCCCAAGTACACGAATTCTTCAACCACCTCGATTTCGTCACCACTGATACAAACTCGTGGTGGGTGGCTCACATTGACCTCTCTTGAGCCTCTTCCTATCATGTTCTTCGTCTTCGACGTGTTGATGACTAGTCCAATCCGTTTAGCTTCGCTTTTCAGTCTGATGTAGGCTTCCTCCATCCTCTCAAAGTTACGTGCCATGATATCAATGTCGTCGGCGAAACCAAATAACTGGACGGACTTCGTGAAAATCGTACCACTCGTGTCAATCCCTACTCTTCGAATTACTCCCTCCAAAGCGATGTTGAATAGCAGGCACGAAAGACCATCACCTTACCGTAACTCCCTGCAACTCGATAATGCCTCTGAAACTCGAACTACGCACATCACCCGATCCATCGTCGCCTTGATCAACCGTATCAGTTTATCCGGAAATCCGTTTTCGTGCATTAGCTGCCATAGCTGGTCCCGATCGATTGTATCATATGCGGCTTTGAAGTCGATAAATAGATGATGTGTGGGCACGTTGTATTCGCGGCATTTCTGCAATACCTGACGTATGGCGAACACCTGGTCTGTGGTAGAGCGTTCACCCATAAATCCCGCCTGGTACTGCCCCACAAACTCTCTTGCAATTGGTGTTAGTCGACGGCATAAAATTTGGGAGAGTACCTTGTAGGCGGCGTTCAGCAATGTGATTGCGCGGTAGTTGCTACAATCCAGCTTATCGCCCTTTTTGTAGATGGGACACACGACACCTTCCATCCACTCCTGCGGCAGAACCTCATCCTCCCAAACCAGTGCAGCGCTCTAGCCAGTGCTTCACCACCGTGTTTAAACAGCTCTCCTGGTAGTTGGTCAACTCCAGGGGCTTTGTTGTTTTTCAGCCGACCGATCTCCTCCTGGATTTCCTGGAGATTCGGAGCCGGAAGTCGCATGTTCTGCGCGCGTGCTCCTAGGTTCATTACCATACCGCCACCGTTGTCTGCCATATCGCCATTCAGGTGCTCTTCGTAGTGCTGCCGCCACCTTTGGATCACCTCACGCTCGTTCGTAAGAAGGTTCCCGTTTATGTCCTTACACATATCGGGCTGTGGCACGTGGCCCTTACGTGAACGGTTCAACTTCTCATAGAACTTTCGTGCGTTATTAGCGCGGTACAGTTCCTCCGTCTCTTCACGGTCTCGATCTTCCTGCTGGCGCTTTTTCCTCCGGAAAATCGAGTTTTGTCTGTTCCGCGCCTGTTTGTATCGTGCCTCGTTCGCCCTCGTGCGGTGTTGCAGCAATCTCGCCCATGCTGCATTCTTCTCCTCAACTAACTGCTCACATTCGCCGTCATACCAGTCGTTCTTCTGATCCGGAGCCACCGTGCCTAGTGCAGCGGTTGCGGTGCTTCCAATGGCGGATCGAATATCTCTCCAGCCATCTTCAAGAGATGCTGCGCCCAGCTGCTCTTCCGTTGGGAGTGCCACTTCCAGCTGCTGCGCGTAGTCTTGGGCTAGTCTACCGTCTTGTAGCCGCCCAAATGTTAGGCCGCGGCGGACGACTCCGACGCGTGTTGATCACCGTCGAGTTTTGAGCGCAGACATACTGCGACGAGGTAGTGGTCGGATTCAATATTCGCACTGCGGTAAGTGCGTACGTTCGTGATGTCGGAGAAGAATTTACCGTCGATTAGAACGTGGTCGATTTGGTTTTCCGTTACTTGGTTAGGTGATTTCCATGTGGCCTTGTGGATATTCTTACGGAGGAAGAAAGTGCTTCGGACTACCATTCCGCGGGAGGCTGCAAAGTTTATGCATCGTTGGCCGTTGTCGTTCGATACGGTATGCAGACTATCCGGTCCGATGACCGGTCTATACATTTCCTCCCTTCCTACCTGAGCGTTCATGTCACCGATGACGATTTTGACGTCCCGCAGTGGGCATCCATCCTATGTCTGCTCCAGCTGCGCATAGAACGCTTCTTTCTCGTCGTCGGATCTCCCTTCGTGTGGGCAGTGCACGTTGATGATGCTATAGTTGAAGAAACGGCCTTTTATCCACAGCTTGCACATCCTTGCGTTGATTGGCTGCCACCCAATCACGCGTTGGCGCATCTTTCCCAGCACTATGAAGCCGGTTCCCAGCTCGTTGGTGGTGCCACAGCTTTGGTAGAAGGTAGCCGCTCGATGCCCGCTTTTCCACACTTTCTGTCCTGTCCAGCAGATTTCCTGCAGCGCTACGACATCGAAGTGGCGGGGATGTAATTCATCGTAGATTATCCTATCGCAACCTGCAAAGCCTAGCGACTTGCAGTTCCATGTTCCAAGCTTCCAATCGTGATCCTTTATTCGTCGCCTAAGTCGTTGCCGATTGTATCGAGTCGTATTATCTTCTATGTCGTTCGTAATAGTTGTTTTAAAGGCGGCTTATTGGGCCTGCGCAAACCTCCTGTCTCGTCGCCGAGGGGCCGTCGTGTCAGGGCTGTTTAGCGTCCCACCTAACACCAGGACTTGGGCTTGTGCGCTTTGAGCGGCACACGGTCGCTTTGGCGGAGCCTACTTGCGGATACATGCAGCTTTTTATAGAGGTTTAACAGGGCCCACTGTCAAACCCCACCACATCCTAGGCAGGCGCCACAACTTGCAGATGGCCTGGGGAGGGATCGTCAAGCCCTTGGACATAGTCCCTGCTGCCCCCTGCTTCTCTGGATATCTGTCGTATTCAGAGAATTCATCCCGAAGTTCCTCCAGGAATTCCTTTGGAACTTCCTCCAGTAAATCCCCCGGAAGTTCCTAAAGGAAATCCCCCGGAAGTTCCTCCAGGAATTCCTCCGGAAGTTCCTCCAGGAACCCAACAAACAACGACAAGCTACAAATAAGCATAGGTTGGATTATTGTTTATTTGTGATCTTCGTAGCTGAATAAAATGTATGCTGAATAATTCGCTAGACAGATTTCATTTCAGCATTTAATCTAACTAATATTCGACATGACCTATTTATTTGTTTACTATCTTTATTTGAAGTCGAACTAACGTTTTCGTTTTATCACATTTCAGCACATTGGGGAAGTTTAACAATGTGCTGAACTAATGATTTTTAAAGTTCTCTGTTCGACTATAATGCGGTGCTCTGAAAGGGTGGTCGAATTGAGTTTGAATAGTAAGTTAATAAGCAAGCATTTAGACATCCTTCTTAACCTTTTGTCCTTCTTAACCATTGGATTTAACCATTGGGATCCCATTTATCTGATCTATCGCACAGTGGAAAAAAAAACATGCTTTTTCAGTTTGAGAGAAAATCTGGATTCTAGATCTGGAAAATTTGATTTATAGGAAAAATGGATACTGAATAATACAAATAGACATAAATAAATCAATTAAGACAATAAAAAGACAATAAAATAATTATGCTTTTTATATCCGTGATTTTTTAAGCTGTCGGAGATTATAACGAATAAAATTGCTGGAGCAATAAAAAAAATAATGCATTCATGCGGAAATAAATTTACTAAAAGCCGGACATAACGCCGTTGAATAACGTCAGAAAATTGTTGAATCTTTGATGTGTGGAATCAAAAGATATTTTAGTTACCAGATAAAGATTGTCGCTTCGGTTCCCTTTGTTCTGCTGTCCAAAACATGTGTGGTACCTAACTGTCAAATCGTATGTATTTTTCCATCATTGACATTTAGATCCACTATCCTCGCCATGAAAAGATGTTCCTGACAGCGACGACAGCGACAATCTTTATCTGGTAACTAAAATATCTTTTGTGGAATCCCAATATTATCGCATGGATGTTGATCTTTATTGCGGCGAAATTGGAATAATCTTAGCATTTGACAATCATATCGCAACCGTTTATCAAGAGATTCTGAGGAAGGCCGAATATGCATTGATTTTATTTTCATAAATTCATAAATAGCATTCGGGATGGATTTTATTTTATCGTTTATCAACATTATTTTTACGTATTTTTCCTAGTGTGCGATGGTTATGACTGGCTGAACAATGGTTGAAATAAAAATCTTGTTCAGTTATTAACAAACTGTAGTTTGACAGATCGACTTATTGAATAAGAGTCCAATTATGATTCATATTCAGCAATAAGATTATTTATGTTATGCATTGAGTGGGCCATATCTAACAAATCAAGGATAGCGCGGATGACAACGTTACCGGCGGATGAACAAATGACAGCAGTTCGAGACCCGATTTAGGATAATTTTAAAATGATTATATGAAAATAGCAATTCAAAATACGTTCATTGGAGATCTTGATGATGTTACCTTCTATGCGTTATTATTTTCGAAGAATTCACATGTAGCTGAATTAAGGCTTAGTAAAATGCATATTAAAGGTTTAACGAATCAGTTAATAAAGTTGTTTTTCAAAATGAGATGTTGTAGTTGAATAACTTCGCCAAAATTGTGTGAACAAAGCTTGAACAGAAGTTGTGATAAGAAATAGTACAGACATAATTCAACACAGCGCTGAATTAAATCATCACACTGATGTTAGTTCAACTAGTGAATGTTTGTTGGGAATTCCTCCTGAAGTTCCTCCAGTCAGTCTTAACCCCCGGTGGCTCATTACAGAAACGCCCATCGTGAAAGCTGAGCTGCCAACAGCGTTTGGTGGTCATCCAACGGAAAAAGTCAGAGTAGACGCTACATAGAAGTTTGACAGTTTATTGATAATAAGGCCGTTACAAATATTAAATTTCAATTATGTCCTACTGGTCTCCGAAAGGTCAGGGGGGGGGGGATAATAAAAAATAAATATTAAAATGGAAAAAATCAATAAACCTCCTCGGATTTGTTAAAGAAAGTTTTGAAAATCCTTCAAATTGTCCGATTTTTTTTTTGTTGCCCCCTCAAAATATTATTTTTGGGCAAAAAAAAAACCGAGGGGGGGGGGGAGAATTGTTTTTAAATATTTGTATCGGCCTAATTACCTATTAATCCTTCAAGTAAGTTGCGTCGGACTTTTTGTTTATTGCAGCAGATACATAGGAATCAACAAAAATGAGCCAAAGAAAGTTTCCCAGAACGCATCCACTGCAGCAGCGAAGAAGATTCCGAGCCTGGCATCAATAGACGTAAGCGAGAAACTGCCGTCAAACGTTCCCAAGTTTTGGAGAGAAAACGCGCGTGCAAGTCAGCAGAAACTTCACCAACTAAAATCCCTGTAAGTTGCATTAATTTGACGTCTATGCTGGGTTGAGGTCTCCAGTTAGCCTTGTGAACAAAGGCTCAGAATCCGGAGATGGCGAGGTCGATTCTCGATCCGATTTAGGATGTTTTCGGGTAAGAAACATCTCGATACCCTGGGCTATCCATTGGATTTGCCACACAAGATACATAATAATGCAATGGCGGGCAAGTTGAAAAGCAGCTCAAGTTCCAGTTGAAATGTAGTGCTATGGAAGAAGAAGCTTGCGATGTACTTACGAGATTGACTGATTCACTAAAACCGATTAATTACTATGTCTGAAACTTGATTATGCATATGTAGTATGTACAAACTGTGATAGATTTAGTTCGGAGAAGGTATTGGAGGGTAACCGCCCCTTCGGTGGGCTTTGATCCCACGACCCCAGTTCGCTAGACAGGTGCTTTCCCTACCTGTCTAGCGAACTGGGGTTGGGGTTGATTTCAAAGCGCCGTACGATTCAATGAACCGGCAAATATAAATATGAATATGGCAAATAACACTAGATCATGGTTTTTCGGCGAAAGTGAGTCGTGTAACGTTGGACGAATGCGGATAAAATATCGACATCATTAGTTACCTTCAAGGAATGTAATTGTCGCTGAAAAATGCAAAAAACAAGCGACAAAAGAGAATAGCGATAACTCTTTGTCCTCATCTGCAGAGGATAAAGACATTGTTGCGTTCCATTTTATTTGCAACAAACATGGAGACTGGAGAGGTAATTGTTGTGAACTTTTCAAACTGCGATAACTTGTATATTTCAGAAGTGAAACACAAATCATGGCAACAAATGGCTATGTTTATGTCCAAACTATGATAACTGATACTTATTTAACCAAAAACATCACCTGAAACCGACTACTTCTCAAAATGCGCGGCAGGCGATCATTGTCATTGTCAACATTTACAAGACAGGACAATGTTGTTGTCATTGGCAATGTTGTTATTTTACACTAGCAGACCCGACGAACTTTGTTTCGCCTAAAATTGATTTATTCTCTGATTAATTCTCATGCTATGGAGAAATTGGTGCTTCATTTGTATGGGAGCCCCCCTTTCCAAAGGAGACTCCAAACCATCTTAAGAACCTTCCCCATCCCCATAAACTTCTGCAAACAAATTTTTACGCCGATCGGTTCAGTAGTTTCGGAGTCTATAAGGTTCAGACAGACAGAAATTCATGTTTATGTATATAGAAGAAGAAAATAGAAGAAGAAGAAGAAGAAGATTCCCTACCTTCAGCGTCGTAGCGTGTGGTTGGCCAGGTTGGCCCTCGCCAACGGCTCCAGGTCTTTGGGGGGCGCCGAATTTTTTTTACGCGGTTGGATACCACTAGAATTTTCTTTGTTTATTTTTGTGAATTTTTTGGTGGGGTTTTCTCATTGTTTTATTGATGTTGAAGGTCTCAATCGTTTAAAATCAAACCATGTAATAAACCTTGATGTATTCTCATATTCACTGATTCAAAGTGTTTCAGATTCACCAGAGCTTTTACCAGACGATTCTCTCGGGGACAATATCCGTAATCAATCGTTTTACTTCCGAAAGGCCATTTTCCGTCAATAACTGATACTGGAACGTCGACTCTGGGAGCATCTTCACTAACTTTTTTTTATCATTTATCTGATGAAAAAGGAAGTGAAAATGGGAAGGAACAAGAAATACAATTGAAAAAAAGAATGGAACAAGTTTCTGGGGAAGAAGCCCTAAATGAAGACTTCAATAAGCCAAAGGCGAAACACAGAGCAGACTGTAAAAACGCGTATAAGTTTTGTTCGTGACTAATGGAACGTACACACGGTCAAGCAGTTTGACCAACATTGACTTCACCTCTCGTTTATTCAAACATCCATCAAGTTTTACAAACAGCGACACGAACAATCAATTTATTCGACCAACAATATCACACACGAACGACCGAAGCGCCAACTTGAGCACCAACCATCAAAAAATATATGGGGGTTTGTGCAACTTCACTACAAATGGTCAAACATGTTCGGCAAACCTTGACTCCGCCCCGACAACTCAAACCAAAATCAAACCGTTTTAATTTTTTCCAACCGAGCCGCCAACTGTCAAATGGTTGTTCGAACAACTTCACACACGTTCAAACAAAGCGACCGTGTGCCGCTCAAAGCGCACTAGCCTAGTCCTGGTGTTGGGTGGGACTTTAAACAAATTTGACCCGACTGACCGAGCGTCTGTTCACCAAGGAGGTGCGGCTCCAACAGCGTCTGTTCTGGCATCCAGCGGCTGAGTATGAAATGCTATTCCCCGGAAGCTATACCTAAGATGGCACCCCATCCCGGTGGATAGGGAACCTTGGGCAAACAACCTACTGTTCCCGAAACATCAATTTGTTCGAGAATCCGATAATGAAAGAATACGGACTGATTTTACGGCGACGACTCTTAGCGCGAAACAACGGACACGAATAGGAACATGGAACGTTTTAACCCTAGCCCAGCAGGGTAAATTGGCACAACTTGCTAATGAGGCACGCTGCATGAAGCTTGAGATCCTGGGACTGAGTGAAGTCCGTTGGCCAAACTTTGGAGAACACAGAACGCCGTCGGGACAAGTTCTGCTATACTCTGGTTTACGAGGTGAACACGCTCCCCGGCATCGCGGAGTTGGCTTCCTACTAAGCGCTTTGGCACACTCTGCGCTTATGAAGTGGGAACCTATAAGTGAAAGGATAATCGTTGCCAGATTTAGAGCACGGGTCCGGAACCTTACTATAATCCAATGTTATGCGCCAACCGATGCTGCCGATCTGCAAGACAAAGAGAACTTTTACAGTCAACTCAATGCCGTCGTAGATAGAATTCTGAAGGGTGATATCAAGATCTGTTTGGGCGACTTCAATGCGAAGATCGGATCCGACAACTCTAACCATGAGCGCATTATGGGACGCCATGGTCTCGGAGAAATGAGCGAAAACGGAAAGCTGTTCGCAGAATTTTGTGGTAATAACGACATGGTGATCGGGGGATCGCTCTTCCCTCATCGACCGGTTCACAAGGTCACGTGGGTCTCCCGTGACGGCTTTACAGAAAATCAAATCGACCACATCTGCTTCAGCCGAAAATGGAAACGGAGCCTTCTTGATGTACGGAATAAACGTAGTGCCGATATCGCATCTGATCATCACCTCCTCATTGGCGAAATACGCCTGCGCATTGCGTGGATTCGTCGGCAGGAGGAAAGGATTGGACGACGATTCAACACACGCCGACTGGAAGATGCCACGGTAAAACGGTCCTTCGTTGAAGAACTGGAGACGCGTGCTGCAGATATTCCGGAAGGTGGCAGCGTGGAAGACCAATGGACCGCCATCAAGAATACCTTCATCGCCACCAGCGAGAACAATCTGGGCGAACTGCGCACCCAGAGAAAACAATGGATCACCGATGAGACCTGGAGGAAGATAGAGGAGCGAAGAGAAGCCAAAGCCGCGATAGAACGAGCGAAAACCAGAGGAACCAAAGTCCGTTAACGATACTCGGCTCTGGAAAAGGAGGTAGAACGCTCATGTCGACGGGAACAGCGGGCGTGGGCAGACTCTCTGGCCGACGAAGGAGAGACATTCGCACACATTAGACACACATTCGCCTCCTATACGATATCTCACGACGCTTAGGCGGGGCGAAGATGAATGCAAAGATGCCTGTGAAAGACGCGAATGGTCAGTTATTGACCGACCCAACTGACCAGCTGAAACGCTGGTTCGAGCATTTCGAACCAATTTTTCAAATGCCAGCCAGCCCACCACCACCTCAGCATGATCTGCCTAGGATCCGACGTATATAACGCGTCAATACCGTTGCCCATCACTGCTAGAGATTCAAACAGCCATCCAAAGCATGCAATCGAACAAAGCCCCAGGGGTCGACCGCATATCAGCCGAGATGCTCAAAGCTGACCATGACATCCGCTCAACTACTGCATCGTTTATTTCGTAATATCTGGGACACCGCAACTTTCCCGGTCGACTGGATGCAAGGTATCTTAGTGAAGGTGCCCAAAAAGGGTGACCTGACTGTATGCGATAACTGGCGAGACATTATGTTGCTGTGTACCGTTCTCAAAGTTCTGTGCAAAATTATCCTAGCCCGGATTCAGGAGAAGATCGATGCGACTCTCCGGCGGCAGCAAGCCGGATTCCGTGCCGGAAGATCCTGTGTGGACCATATTGTCACGCTCCGCATCATTCTGGAGCAGGTCAACGAATTCCAAGAGTCCCTTTACTTGGTATTCATTGACTACGAGAAAGCTTTCGACCGTCTCAATCACGAGAATATGTGGGCGCCCTGAGATGCAAGAGAGTTTCTGAGAAAATCTTCGGCCTCATCGAGGCACAGTACAAGGCCTTCGCGTGTAGAGTGCTGCACAATGGGGTCTTGTCCGACCCTATCCGGTTCGTAGCTGGTGTGAGGCAAGGATGTATTCTATCACCGTTACTGTTTCTCATCGTAATCGACGAGATTCTGGTAGGTGCGATTGACCGTGAACCAAACCGCAGGCTGTTATGGCGGCCTATAACCATGGAGCACCTAAACGACTTCGAATTGGCTGATGACGTTGCACTCCTCGCGCAATGGCGCTCTGATATTCAGAGTAAGCTCAACGACCTTGCCAAGCGCTCCTCTTCGGCAGGCTTAGTCATCAACGTCAACAAAACCAAATCGTTGGATGTAAACACTGTGATGTGATGTGACTCCTTCCAGTTTCACAGTAGCCGGGCAACCAGTGGAGAATGTTGAAAGCTTCCAATATCTTGGTAGCCAAATGGCGTCAGACGGCGGCACCAAGATCGACATAGGCGCACGGCGCAGCAAGGGCTGCCTTTGCGAGTTTAAGAAATATCTGGAAAAACAGGCAGATAAGTGAACGCACCAAAATACGAATTTTCAACTCTAACGTGAAATCTGTGCTGTTATACGCTAGCGAAACATGGTGTGTATCAGTGGAGAACACTCAACGGCTGCAGGTGTTCATTAACAGATGCCTGCGGTATATAATTCGGGCCTGGTGACCTCACAACAGGATCTCAAACAACGAGCTCCATCGTCGTTGTCACCAGAGGCCGATAGCAACAGAAATTTGAGATCGGAAGTGGGGCTGGGTCGGCCACACTCTCCGTAGGGGCGGAAACGAAATCTGTAAACAAGCATTAGACTGGAACCCAGCGGGACATCGCAGCAGAGGCAGACCCAGAGGCTCATGGCGGCGAAGCCTCAATAAAGAAATAAAAGAAGTCGACCAAAATCTAACCTGGCAACAGGTTAAAGCGATAGCCGGGCAACGCTCAGGATGGAGATCTTTCAAGTCGGCCCTTTGCACCACCGGAGGTGTACAGGATCCATAAGTAAGTAAGTAATACATTTCAATATAATACGGGTTTAATACATTCGACTCTCTGTGGGAAATAAAGTGAGCCTGAAAAAAAGCATTTCCAGTTTTGGTTACATTGATAAATAAAATAGAATTTAAATAAAACAAAATGATAACGATTTTGAAATTCTATCGTAGTAGGCATTCGAAATGCCAGCATACTGAGAAGAAATTTGAAATTGAATCTCAGTAGGCTGACATGGAATTCTAGATTGTTGGAAAGGGACAAAGAAAATAAATGAAGATCATTCAGTGTTCGTTTCTTGAGGCGTGAACACGTCATTTGTTTGCAAGTGTCCAACGCTTATTTTCAACAAAAAAAAAAGTAAGTTGGTTAACGGATTTGCTTGGCTACGACAATGACGTGGTCGTTGCTCCCACGAATGGTAAGATAAGTTAGCAGGAGTTTGAAAAAGGAAAGAAATTGGGCAAAAAATAATGGTAAGCCTAGGACGCAGGAAAATTTGGCAAAAAATAATGATAAGCCATGAGGTCTGAAAGGCAAAAAAATAAAAATAAAGGTAAGCCTCAGCTGGAAAATAAAATGGCAAAAAATAATGGTGAGCCATAATATGTAGAGCGCAAAAAAAATGGTAAGCCTCAAACCGGCAACAAAAATGGCAAAAAATTATGGTAAGCCATGCCTGGCAAAAGAAATTGGTAAGCCAGAGAAAGGAAAACGATATGGCAAAAAATGATGGTAAGCCATGTAGACAAGTTCATAGATGAATCGGCAAAAGAAGAGTATGCCAATTTAGTTGGCAGGCAATCGATCGAGGATGAAACAAGCAAAAATCAGATGATTTGCAAAATTTGCGTCTTCTACAAGGTTATCTAGAATATTAAAATCATCGAGTGAGTGTTCAACATAATTTGAAATTCATTATATTGGCAGTTAGGTTGAATATTTCGGAATCTGGGGCTTGGAAAACTAGTGCCTTCTACAAAATTGGCCAGGGAGACAAAATCATTAAAGAGAGATATTAGTTTGGTTTGTAATGCATGCACTTGGTGCCGATGGTGTGCTAGTGAGTGAATGCAAGTTGAGTTAGAAGTCAAGGAAAAATCGTCCAAATAAAGATGGTAAGCCTTTTATATAAGAAGTGAAGATGGCAAAAAATAATGCCATGAAGCAAATTTTATGGAAAAAGCTTCATTGAAAAATGCAAACCAAAATGAAACATCGCGGATTTAATATTGAAGTTTATCCGCCATCTGGAATTTGAAAAGTGAAATCCAACTGGACGAATAAAGAGTTAAGGGCTATTGATCTAAAGATCGTAAGCTTGACCCCCAGAGATGTGAGATTCGGCGAGTAGCCGTTTCCTATAACGTTGTTTAGATCAGAAGTTCTCAAACTTTTTGGATAAGCCTGACAGACCTGACAGAATCCTATAATTTTGCGACTTACCAGGTACCAAATGCATTGATCCTTAGCAATTGGATGAAAATGAGTATGCGTTAGATTGAACAAATCATGAAGAATTGCTTCTACCCCTTCATTGAATTTGGATTGGATTTGGATTGGATTTGGATTGGATTTGGATTGGATTTGGATTGGATTTGGATTGGATTTGGATTGGATTTGGATTGGATTTGGATTGGATTTGGATTGGATTTGGATTGGTTGGATTGGTTGGTTGGTTTGGATTGGTTTGGATTGGTTTGGATTGGTTGGATTGGTTTGGATTGGTTGGATTGATTTGGATTGGAATTGGATTGGATTTGGATTGGATTTGGATTGGATTTGGATTGGATTGGATTGGATTTGGAGTGGATTTGGATTGGATTTGGATTGGGTTTGGATTGGATTTGGATTGGATTGGATTTGGATTGGATTTGGATTTGATTTGGGTTGGATTAGGATTGGATTTGGATTTGGATTGGATTTGGATTTGGATTTGGATTGGATTTGGATTGGATCTGGATTTGGATTTGGATTGGATTTGAATTGGATTTGAATTGGATTTGGATTGGATTTGGATTGGATTTGGATTGGATTTGGATTGGTTTGGATTGGATGGATTGGTTTGGATTGGTTTGGATTGGTTTGGTTGGTTTGGATTGGTTTGGATTGGTTTGGATTGGTTTGGATTGGTTTGGATTGGTTTGGATTGGTTTGGTTGGTTTGATTGGTTTGGTTGGTTTGGATTGGTTTGGTTGGTTTGGATTGGTTTGGATTGGTTTGGATTGGTTTGGATTGGTTTGGATTGGTTTGGATTGGTTTGGATTGGTTTGGATTGGTTTGGATTGGTTTGGATTGGATTTGATTTAAATTGTGTTTGGATTGGATTTGATTTAAATTGGTTTGGATGGATTGGATTGGTTTGGATTGGATTTCAGTTGGATTTGGAGTGGATTTGGTTGGTTTGGATTGGTTGGATTGGTTTGGATTGGATTGGATTGGATTTGGATTGAATTTGGATTTTATTTGGATTGGTTTGGTTGGTTTGGATTGAATTTGGATTGAATTGGATTGGTTTGGATTGGTTTGATTGGATTTTGGTGGTTGGATTGGATTGGATTGGATTGGATTGGATTGGATTGGATTTGGATGGGATTGGGATTGGTTTAGATTGGTTTGGTTGGATTTGAATTGGTTTTGATTGGTTTGGGTTGGATTTGGATTGGTTTGGATTGGTTGGATTGGTTTGGATTGGTTTGGTTGGATTCGGATTGTATTTTTATTGGATTTGGATTGGATTCGGATTGTATTTTGATTGGATTTGGATTGGATTTGGATTGGATTTGGATTGGATTTGGATTGGATTTGGATTGGATTTGGATTGGATTTGGATTGGATTCGGATTGGATTTGGATTTGAATTAGATTTGGATTGGATTTGAATTTGAATTGGATTTGAATAAGATTTGGATTTGAATAAGATTTGGATTGGATTTGGATTTCATTGGGTTTGGATTGGATTTGGATTGAATTTGGATTGGATTTGGATTGGATTTGGATTGGATTTGGATTGGATTTGGATTGGATTTGGATTGGATTTGGATTGGATTTGGATTGGATTTGGATTGGATTTGGATTGGATTTGGATTGGATTTGGATTGGATTCGGATTGTATTTTGATTGGATTTGGATTGGATTGGATTTGGATTGGATTTGGATTGGATTTGAATTGGATTTGGATTTGAATTAGATTTGGATTGGATTTGGATTTGAATTGGATTTGAATAAGATTTGGATTGGATTTGGATTTCATTGGGTTTGGATTGGATTTGGATTGGATTTGGATTGGATCTGGGTTGGATTTGGAATGGATTTGGATTGGATTTGGATTGGATTTGGATTGGATTTGGATTTGGATTGGATTTGGATTGGATTTGGATTGGATTGGATTGGACTCTCTACATCTCGATGTTTACTATCTAAATATCTCTCCCTATGGTGATGGTTTTCTTGGTCCCTTCAATCTACATAGATTTGAGCTTTCTACATCTCGATAACCTCCCTCTCTCGATATCTCTCTATCTCGATGTGTTCTGGTCATATTTTGTTCAGGATTATTTCTCCCTATGTCGATATATTTATATTTCTAGGCTACTAGACCATCTTGAGAGAATAACAAACACATAAAACAAGAGATGACATTTGTATTGTTGTCGTTTTTCATAGCAACGAGCTTTTTACAACCCCGTGAAACAAGCGCAAGTTCTTGAAGCCACCGTTTGTTGGTGTGGCGCTAGTGCTGTTCTTGAAGTATAAAGCTCCGTTCATATTGCACCGATTACATTTCGCGCGGGTATTCAATTATGTATAGCAAAATGATTTTCGATCGTGAAAATTTTAATTTCAATAACTTAAGTTATATTGTTCTGATTCCTTCATTTATCCAGCATTTTACGTGCGGTAATAGCCACCACAATATAGTAATCATCAAAATCAGCCGAAATTATCACCGAAGAAAGCCAATAAATTAATTTCGATAGCCGCCACAATTTAACATGTTCTGGCAAGGTGCAATCTATTTGACGTTTGTCTTTTGTAGTTTGTCATCGCAACGATCATCATCATCCTCGTAAATTTATCATTATTGGCGAATAAAGGTTGCATGAAGAAGAAGAAGTCGAAGGATAATATATGAAAAAAAATCACGGAAACATACGGGAAGTTTTTTAAAACTCTTCTCAAAAATTGTAGGAGCAATTAAATTGACAACGGTTAGCAGTAGTGGGCTGGACTTTCCTTCTGCTGCATAATAAACGCAATTTTTCGAATTCAAATTTTATTTTGTGATATCAATCTTGATACACAGTCGTTTTTAATCAAATTACTTCTAGACATTCCACTAAAAGAGCCTAAAATAATTTTCGTATACTTCTAGAATTCTTGAAAAGAGTTTTAAAAAATCCGTATGCCTCCCCGTGCAATTGTTTTTAAATATCATCCTTCGACTTCTTCTTCTTCTTCTTGCAACCTTTAATCGCCAGTGATGATGCAAACTTATCGTTTTTATGTCAAACGACACAAGCCAAACTTCAAACTGTCTCTACCCTACTTAGGTTGTGAACCATTCCACCGATTCGTTTAACTTTTAGTTAAAATTTGACAGTTCGATGGTTATTGTACGTGGATTTCCCAATTGGACCCGACCGTTCAAAACAGTCGTTCCTTGAACAGTCGTTAAAATCACCGTTTTTCACCTTCACACACCCGTTTTCACAGTGAAATCTGTCAAAACAACCGAAGCTGCTGTTGAGAGACAATAAGCACATCTTCATACCCCTTTTTGGCTCACCCCTCGACAGTTGTTTAACTAGTTGTGTACACGTGCCTTAACCGTCTAACGGTAGAATGTGAACTGGCCTTTACTTATTATAATCGAACGAACCATCGACGCGTGTACAAGTGTATTTTTTAATCCTTTAATTCAATAAAAGTTTCCCACTCGTAAAAGTAGTTTTTACCCGCGTGTGATTTCTGTTACCAGCTTATTTCCGAAAGTACTGACGCCGTGTGTCCACTGTGTGCCCACTCTGCCATCAGCTGCCACGTGTTTTTTGCTGTTTCCATAGACTTCTCTTTATTTTCCGATGTGTTGACATCTGTTTTGACATTCAAGGACTAAAAAGCAAGGCAATCTACCGAACATTTATTGATTTTTGCAAACCTTGGTGCAAAACGAACGTTTGAAACAGATTACTGAACCAACCTTTAAATCAATTTGTCTAGTAAATCCACAATATTTCTCTTTGGTTAAAAATAACACTGCTCTGGTGCACGGTTAGATTATAGATTTGACAGTTCGATTGTTAAGCTTTGGTCGTGAGAAAATTGGCACCAAATCCATTTTGTTCCAAATAACTATCAATCTGTCAATACTCAAATGGGTCGGTTTCCGGCTACAATTTTAACCACGATGGGAAAATAACCATCGAAGTGTCAAATTTTACCAAAAAGGTAAACGAATCGGTGGAATGGTTCACAGCCCTAAAATTGAGACGGTCATGAGCGCTCGTAAAACGCTGTACATGACCAAATTAACTGGGTTAGGAAAAATTTTGAGAGAAATTAAATAAATAGATTGTAACTCTGTCAATTAATTTAGATTAATTTAAGTTCAGATTCAAAAGCTCAAAACTGTTGCACAGCTATGTTTTTTCTGCACAAAACACGAGATTCATTTTTTTATGTTTTGGCGATTGAATGTGTTATTTTAACTATAGAATATATGGAATTCGGATCAATGCACTTTGCAATTACGCGGCATCTCTGAGCAGCAAGATAGATAATAATTTTATTTATTTAAACAAAATTCGAACATGAACAGAACACTGCTGGTTTTATTTTGCTTCAGATGCTGTTCTAAATTTAGAGGAAAAATAAATCGCTGCTGATCAATCAGTTGATTGGTTTGCAGTCTTATTTTTCTACTTCAAAAATTTGGTTTTCAAACAGAAAGATGCATTAGGAATTAAAGGCCCACTCTTTACCACAATGCCAAATATTTGTAAAATTCCTTCAGACATCTATCAAACTATCGACATGTGTATCAGGCAGACTTGACAAATTTGTTATTATTATTATTAATTTGGTATTTGATATTGTGACAAAAAACAGTGCTGATAACTTTTGCGCTATAGTGAAACATAGGTATGTATCTGAAATGAACGAATCAGCTATAGAGATAATGCTTGAGCTTGATTGACTGCTCGTAGTTGCTACTCCATTATAGAGTTTCCATTTCCCGGCCATTTTCGTTGTCCCGGGATTCGGGATGAACTTGTTCGTATATCCCGGGAAATCCCGGGATCCCGGGATTTTTCAATGTTTCCTTAAAAAACTTATTTTTTGATTTAAAAACGATTTTATTCAATGTTCAGGGGTAAAGTTCTTATTTTAGAAAGGCTAGATAATACACAGTTCAAATTGGAACTCAATTCAATTCTAATTTGAATCTATTCTTCGGAAAAAACGACTTCAAGAAGCAAATAATATTCACGTTATTCTCGGAAGGTAGAGTACCCTTTTGGAATATATGATCGCCGAGTCTGAGAAGAAGGGTTCGCAGGCGGTTGAAGTCCGCTTGACTCTTTGCATTGTTTTGAATATGCATTGGGTTTAGACAGTTGCTGGGATTGCATTAAATATTCTAAAGACGAAAGATGGAAGATACGCAGTAGAATCGATCATTATCGATAAATCAACGAGTACTTGATAACGACAACGTTAAGTCAACGCTCACTTTATCGTCAACGAAACATCATAGCTCAACCGTTATCGTTATCGAAGTAGGAGACGATAATTTATCGATTAACAACCCTGGAACAGATCGAAGTAGGAGACGATAATTTATCGATTAACAACCCTGGAACAGATTATGGTCCAGGAAGGTTTCGGATCTTAAACAAAGTGTCGATGGATTATCTACAGAAACTTAATCACAATCCGGGATCCATGGATCGGGCGCATAAGTCTCGTGGCATCGTGGGATCATGCATTGGCTGCAAAAGCTATACAGAATTTAGTGGGAGGTGCGAACTTTCGGTAGCTTGCCAGTTGGTCAGTAGGAGTCCAAGTGAAGCTTTGGTCAGGAGCTGGTCAGCAGCAAGAACCAAAACAAATTAGGTAGAGCATCGGGGTCGGACCACTTGTACTTGCGCATGTGCTGGAAAGTTTGTTGTACGAACGTCGATTTGAAGGACATGAATTGGATCAAGAATTGTTTTGGAGGCATGAAGCTCAGGAAGACTGCCTCAATGTTGGGTGGCGCGAGGAGATTAGCAAAGCGAATATCAGCTAGTGTACACAACCTCGCTGTAGACGGGAGATGGGTAGGAAGCAGGCGCCAAATAGATGTAGCTAATCTTGTACTGTAGATACTTGTCGTTTAATTAATAGAGAGCTGTAGCTGCTGGAAAAAGTATCAGTCAGTAGCCCTCCATTGAGTGGTATAGGGAAATCTCATATTTTTTGTGAAGATGTTTTATTAACTATCTCCGATATTATCGTGTCTGTTCCTCTCTTATAGCCTATTCAGATTGGGCTATTTATGACTTTGTTAAGTGAGAGGGTATCCAATTATTACGAGGTGTTCAGACTGCAGCAAGATAATATATCTTGACGTTTCCATGCTTCCTCATTTGCACGCTAATACAGGGTTGAATTCAAGGAGAGTTTTAAAATTTAATTTGCGAAATCAAGCATTTGTGTGGCGACAATCGAACATTTTTTTCTGAACAAAGTTTCTACGAAAAAAAATATAAAAAAAATATGAAAAGGGATTTTCGAAGAATATTTGAAGCTCTCATTAAGGATAATGAGCGAAGCTACATTCATTAGTTGGGTGTGCCGTTCTTCGGGGAATCAGACTATTTCTCAATTTATGTTTAAGTTTAAAAATATTTTGATTATGTACTATGATCGAACGGAGATTTGATAGAAAAATTTAGATACTTTATTCTCACAAATAAATAAAAAAGGACGATTGGACCAATTTTCAAGAAATATTATCGAACTAAAATGTATTTCCACCAGTATCTCCATGTATGAAGGGCAACTCAGTAATTTTTTTTAATGGAAACTGAACCATTGCGTTCTACTCGACAATCAATGATACAGCTTCTAACAAAATCGAATCGTGTCAATGTGATATAATTTAAACTGGATGTTGGATGAATATGTATAAATTATATGTATAAACCCATTCAAATCGTACAGTTGTCCCACGTGAAAAATGTTGAAATCCAAAGTATATTAAGTCATTCAAGGAGCAGAATTGAAACAATTTATGAAATCATGTTTATTCATGAAATATATTCGTTTTACAACCATTCCTATGTTTTAAATTGTCTTCCGCATTGGCCCTTGAACTTTGAAAATTTATTCGATTTGTTCTATTAAATCTAGGTTTAAGTTAAATACTTCATGTTAATTCTAGAGAGCATCTGTTTTTTAACAATTCATGTTGAATAAGTGGAGAATAAATAATTATCATCATTATTTTCATCATATAAAATGCTTTCCACAATCCGAGTTCAGCGCTCAGAAGATTTCCATCTAACATGCATTCGACCCTGGTGCGACAGAAAGAGCATGACTGTCAACTACGAAACGAAATGAAAACAGAGAGAATTTTCTCTCTGGTAAAGAGAGCGTGACGCTTGTCAGTTTTGTTTTGTTGAATTTCTCCCTGCATTCCAGTTAGAACGAAAGCTCTCTCGTAATAATTGTTCGTAATAAATTCTTTTTAGAGGGTATCTTCTGACAGCGCAAAATGTATGGAATATTACGTAAATAATGACATCATAAAGCGTATTTACCCTGAAACACCAATTATTATGTCATTAATGGCGTAATCTGAATAGGCTATTACTAATTTAATAATAAGATGATATCGATTGTGCATCACAAAGAACCTTGTCTCCGTATACATGCCTGAGCCTACCAAATAGACGAACTTGAAAAAAAAACATGTCTGATGGGAGGTATAAAAATAGGATATGAGTTTATCATCTAAGTTGGGTTTCGCGTTCAAAACAAATAACTTTTATAAGAAGAAAAATTACACTGTTTGCGAACCGGAAATGAAACAGTATTTTTTGTCCCGGGTATCCCGGGATTTTCGGGATTTCAAAAATAATATCCCGGGAATCGGGAAATCCCGAATTTTCTCAAATCCCGGGATTTTTTGTCCCGGGATGTCCCGGGATGGAAACTCTACTCCATTATGACCAGATCAGCTGTTCTTGCACAGGGAACCAACAGATGTTTGCTTGGGACTAGCACACATCTTCAATGTACAAGTACTGGTGATTTCATTTGTTAGGTCATACTGGCGCCTGCCACGTCAGAATGCAAGTCAATGTAGGGAAGGGGGAGGAAATGATTATGCAATCACTCGCACACTGCAAGTCGAATATACCTCTGCAATTGCCACGAGTTCATGCGGAATTTGTTGGAATTTCTGGGTTAGGTTGGAGAGACAGAGGTCCGTCTTGGTTAACGAGCTGCCAATGTGATAGATAGGAGAAGGTAACTGACGGAATTTCTAATTGGATGTAGGAAACGAGGTCTATAGTTCATTTCCAATTCTAGCAGATTACTGATAGAATACTCAAGCTGAAAGTATAGGAATAGTAATGGAAACGGTATGGAAGTCCATTTCCAGTTCTAGGAATTGCTAGAACATGACAAATTAAGAGAAAGATACAAAGTAGGAGAATGTAACGGACCTGGGATTGAACCCACGACCTCCTGCGTATGAGGCAGAAGCAGTAGCCATATGACTACCAAGCCCGCTTCAAAACAAGAGAGATCACGCACTGAACTGATTAATTTTATTACCGACCGCGCAATCATGAACGAATCAGCTATAGAGATAATTGCAATAAAGTTTAAAAAAATATTTTAGATTGTGCGCTTTTTCTTTTAACTACAGCCCAAAATGAAATAAAAATGCTGTTTATTTATTTTTTATCCGAATTAAATCTGTCCTTGAGCGATATTGTGGCATGCGTCACTGTGTTCCACCACAGCCACAGCTTGACAACTAGCACCAAGTTTAGCACCAAGTTTTCGGCTTCAATCAAATTGTATGCAGATGACAGCCGTTTCAGGGGGCTGGCTTTTTATCGATCTAGTACCCATTTAAATTTTCCTCCCATTCCTCGATCTCTCCTTATCTCGATGGTCTGTAATAGCGACTGTAATAGATACTCGAAAGTAGCGATAGGGAGTTAAGCAAACTATTTAAGGCTCCATCGCATTCTATCGTTAACTATCGCATATGATTCAGTGATATTTTCAATTCTTTTAAACCAGACACTTACAGATGGTGAAAAAACAAGCAAAGCTGTTGAAAATTTATTTGAAATATTCGATGATATTTGAAATTTGTTTTTTTTTATTCTAGGTCTATACAATCTAGTAAAGCTTTAAACGATTTATCTAAAGACATGCTGAATTCGAGAATCTGCTTCGAGGGATTTCAGTAATGATGGCAACTGATCCACTTGAAAGTTATTGGCCAAACCAATGCAACCAATGCTACCAAGATACCGATAGATCCACTCTAGGAATTGATATATCTTGATCCGAATAGGTCCGGAGTTGTTTATATTTTAATACGACTTGGTCCAATCGATATTTCTACCTTCTACCAATCCTCTCCGAAGTTATACTTTATTTGAAGTCCAGTAGTTCTTTCAAAATACCGACCAATGCGATTCTGAAGGTCATTCGATCCACTCCTAAACAGGGTTCTTCTTGATGCAGCTACGTCCGATAGTGATCCAACCACTGCCTGACCGGCACACTTAAGGGGTGGATTTTATTGACCTAGCTAAATCCACACGGAACCGGGAAACAACTCACTGTATGGTTCCTTTCACAAAAATCCGCCCTTGCGTGGAAGAAGCCAAAAATAAGTAAAATGCGAAAAAAATTGGTGATTACTTTGCCTTTACTTCCGTGTTGTATTTTCACCCACAATGAAGTTTCACCAACTCAAATTTATGCTATTTTAATTCACCCGAGACTATGGTGAAAACAACTCAAATTTGGCTTCTTCCACGGAACAGGACACGTTGGGTCGATGCAGCTCTCTTTGTTTATAATATCATTCATGAGAAGGAGTGAGAAAACTACCTAATAATGAGTTAAAAAATTGAACTTCGTACTCAAAGTTGAGTTCTTTAAACTTTTTTTAGGTTTTTTATTTTTTCTGTGCATTAGTGTTTTTGCTTTCGTTGGTTTATTTAATCTTTTAGAAAATCATAAAATTTCTAGGGTTTTTCGGAAATGTTTTGGCCTTTTTAATAATCCTTACTTCCTACCTATTGGAACATATGCAGGCTATAAAGGCTTAAGGAATTCATAAGGCAAACATTTATTAAATCCACCACACAAAAAAGGTGATTTTAAAAATATATTTCCACCTCTTATCATACTATTTGCCTTGAACATGCACGAAAGTAAAGGGCGCCCAACAACGGTTTCGCCAAGGGCGCTGGGAGTCCACGCTACGGCTCTGCCTACCTTAGATGGATTGGAGCAGGGTGATCCACTCTCGAATCTACTGTTCAATATAGCGCTCGAAAGAGCGATCAGGGGTGGCATTGTGCATCTCGATTCAAACGTAATTCTATCGAGTCGAACATGTTTGGCATTACGGGTTTCGATTCGATCTCGAAAACGACTCATCGCTCGAGTATGCTCGAGGAGGTACAAGAATAACGAGATGTTTTGGCATTATGGCAACTTGATAGCACACTGAAAAACGACTCAAGTCGAATGAACAACACTCGTCACCTTTATAGCTTTCCAATGTTGTTCGAGAGTTATTTCTTGCTGAAAGTTTTAATTATATTTGTTATTATTTCTCTACGGGAGGAGAATAAATGTTTTATTATTGTCTCTTGAGGAAAAGAATGTCATAAGAATATCTACTTTCATAGTTTCCAGACAATATGCAATCTCTAATTATCCCGAAATCCGCGTAAAAACGACTTCTTCAACTAAAAATCAGGTTTTCACGTATTTCTTGACGATTTCGATAAATCGCGTGAAAAATCTATGAGGAAAATCTGCGTGAATACGTATATATTCCAAAATCTACGTAAAAATAAATGAGTTAAATAAAAAACGCGCATGAGATTACCCAAGTGCATTTAAATTTAACACAGGAAGCATCAAATTAATTTATTATCGAATACTTCTTTAGCTTTAAATTATTAAGCTCAAAATTGGATCTGTGGCATAAACTCGAATTAACATAAAATTAATAATTTGTGCCGTATAACAATATCTCAATTTACAAAACATGTCGTATCGGCATAATGTTTAAATCGGTTGCAACTGCTCCATAAATAATATTGCTTTTTATAGTCATTGAGTACAATTTGCTTGTTTATAAATTAACTGCCAATTCATGCCCTGAAGGATGCCTTTCCAACAGGCAACATGCTACACGCAGATGAAATTACTCTTGTTCTCTCTGTTTACTCACATTCGCCATGCGCTGAAGGTTGTCTCTCCAGCGGGCGGCATACTAAACACGGAGACAGTTATCTCTTATTCTCTCTGTTTACATTTCGTTTGACAGAACATACTCGATTGAACTAGTACAGCACTATTCAAAATCTTGTACTGCGACTGAATGAAGTCGAACGAAATACATAATGCCGCAATTTTTTCGAAACGAATCCAGAAACTTACGAACCGAGTGATTCGATTCGAGATGCACAATGTCACCCCAGGAGAGCTGATGCGCAAAGAAGCGGTACCATTATCACAAGATCGCATATGTTCCTGGACTTTGCGGACGATATCGATATTATCGGGATTGGTCACCGTGCCGTGGAAGAGGCTTTTGGGCCCTTTGAGAGGGAGACAGCGAGCGTTGGACTCACGAACAATACCAGCAAAACGAAGAACATGGTCGCTGGCAATCAACGTGGGTACATTAGTGGTGCTGGATATTGAAAAATTTGAAATGGTAGAAGAATGTATGTATCTTGGAACATTAGTGATGTGCGTTAATGATGTTACCCGAATCGCTGAATGCGAATGCTCATGCCAATACCAAAACTGTTGCTAAAATTGACATTTCCTAACCACGACTCGGAACGTGGATGCGGCTCTGCATATTATGTACAGGACGGTTAGAACACTTTACCTATTATTGGGTATTTTTTTTCATGTTATCTTTTACACTTTTATTGATTTTTTCGCCCATTTCGCTTTAAAACCACTTCTCTCCATTGAAATATAATTATATTATGATAATGCTCCCGATATGCCTTTATACATTGCATAGGCAAAATGGCTTTATTCATGTACAGCAAAAATAAAGTTTTACTGCATGATCAAAGATAAATAAAGCATCATCAATCGAACCACGGATCATTGAGGACCCTCCACATCGGTAGAGAACTTTCCCGTCGTAATTACGACCATTAGATTAAGCTCAATTATTCTGAAACTCCATGCCATGATCAAACGACGGAAAGCGACACACAATACAGTGCAGTGCAGCCGCATCTCCGGAGTAAGTGTAGCAAAACTTTTCGAAAAACGACGACATTATTAGTAGCCTCGGTGGCAAGACACACGACACATGCCCGCCTGCTTGGGAAACCACTTCCAGGCAAAGGGTTCCAATTCTTCCTTTGTTCTCACCGAGCAGATAGCACCCGTAAAGTGCGGTTTGAGCTTTGCACGGGACGCCCAGGCGGGAACCAACCCAGGCACGAGCAAACATCTTCGGGAAGCGCACACATACACACAGACAGGAATATAGGTTTCCTGGTACAATTGCCGCTGGCTGTTACCGGAAGTGCACGCAAGACGAGAAGAAAAACGACTTTGAGAAAGTAGTAAAAATAGTAATAATGATAATGATAGCACATAGGAGGAAGTTTATTTCTTCGTTATATTGCCATAAGAAGCAGTCGGCAGGCTTTGAATGGTTGCAGTAGACAGCGTGACCAAGGCTGTGCACAATGCAGCCAGCTTAAGGGGGTCGATTGTAGACTGTTTTGGGATGTAAGACGAAATGCTCCTCAACAAGCAGTGAAATAGGAATCGGTTGCATCCGGTTGAGTAACGATCTTCATAGTGTTACTGTTCCTGATTTAAACCTCAATTAAACATAAAGGGATATCAATGCCACACATATTTAAGACAACAAATTGGAGAATAAACACACTTTGAGTAAATAATATTATGAAATCAGTGGGCATCTATAATGTTGTATCAACCAAGTTCCTTAAGAGAGATCAACTTCCCTAAAACAATTTTCAATGCATTTTCAACAGCTTATGTATTATACTAATCGTTGATGTTTGGATATTAACAACAATGTATATGTCGTTGTGAACAATCAAACTTGTTAAAATATTTTTATCGTGAAAAGGGGATCAAGTCTCCTCAGTGTTCTCGTATATCACCCTTCAGAATTCCCCACATAATCGAAAATAATTTTGCCTAAATACACACTCACAAAACTGACACTATCTGAGAACGTTTATATCTTCCAAATGTACAACTTTTAAGGGTGCTCATGGCAAGCATTGACTCGCATATCAACGTGCATTAAAGTGGATCAGTACTCATGCTCAATCAACTGAAACCATCCCCTAGCGTACGCCAGTGATCCCGGCTTTGAGTAGTCAACAGAGCGGGTAGAAAAGAGCCTCCGTTTTGGCCTCAGACAAATTTCCCATCCTATCAGGTATGCGAAGGGGGCGAGGGGGTGATCCCGATGGCGGAAATACCGTGGAGCGTGTCTGAGTAAATTAATAATTACAACCGGGAAAGCTATGATAATGCATTTAAACGAGACATCTTAAGCTGACTTCGGAAAAGCTCACGTTCCAGCGCAAAGCAGTGCAAGATGAGACGAAATCTAGAAACTGCTGTGACTGCATGATCCTTGCTCCCGAGGACAGACCGGCGTCACCAGGCAGGAGTCAGAGCACTTTCCCGTAATGAACACCCGTTTGCTTGATTGTCGTGTCTGAAGGGTGCTGGCTGCAACCGATGCGAAGGTGGTATGAATCGTTAGTTACCTCCATACATTCCGGATGGGAAGAGTGTCGGGAAAACTTGGGAAAGCTCAACGAGGCAAAAATTGAAAAACGATGACTTGACACTATCGCGCCCGTACTAACGGTTTCGTGGCGACGGTGTAATTTGCAGGAAATCAGGCACGATTCAGACAATTATTCGTGCCTGGCACTTTGTTTCGGGTGAGTGGCTTCACGTTTTGTTCATTCTTTTAGATTCTCTACGATTATGATTTGAAATTATTTGAAATTTTATTTAATTAATTTATTAATAAAATTAGTTTTTCTTGTGCTTTTATGTGTTTAATATTTCAAGCTATATGTTCGTTCCAAAAACAAAGGGTTTATAGATGGCCCAGAGGCTCAGTTTAAAGTATTAAGGTGATGTATGTTTGTGCGTGTATGTGTATGAATAAATTAACTGATTCTATCGCAACAAGTTGCATGAGTACAACGTGCACGTACCCCACAATTTTGTTCACAGTAGTACTGAAATTTATACATTTAAAAAAATTATGCCATAACAACTTATAGGAACTTACAATAAAAGTTTCCTTTGAAACTTACTCAAGGGACATGTATTACTTTCGATGACATCGGTTCATTTATTACTCTGTCATAATTCAACATATATTGTGGAAAAGAAACATGTCTCTCTTTAACACAAATTACTCATACACCATCAGATGAATTTGAATGCTTTGTCCCCTAAGCTGCTTATTTCCATAATAACTCAAAAGAAGTGTGCCTTTTGTGTATTCAATTTCCTGACAAACTTTAACCAATAACGAATTGCTTTTCCTCAGAATTAATTGACCGTTTCTAGCCCATTTCCCAGTCGTCTTCATTGTGACTCGCAAAATCATTCTATTAACTTATCAAGTATCAAAAGACCACTTCAAATGCTTCTTATCAACTTCCATCTACTCCAGGTCACTGTTTTGACGGTGGGTTGGCCCAGTATGTGTCATAAAAATTTACAACTCACACGAAGCCGGCACCGAAAGGACGAAGCGCTTTTATCTACACGTTGGCCTAATTTTCCTCTGGAAAGCGTGCGCCAGCTTTTGTGCGTAAAAATGCCGTCCTTTATTCGCCCTGCCTTAGGTTTTTGTTGGTTTTTAATACTATTCGGAGACCAATTTCGGTTTACGAGCCCTTGTCTATCACACGTCTTTCACTCAACGTGCCGGGAAATAGGCTTGCTTTGCGGTGAAGACATATACTGAAAACGCAGCCCCCCACGAAACATTTCTCAACGCCACCGAGCAGAAAAAAGAAAGAACACAGTCAAAGTATTATGATCTTTCATAAGTCACTTTAATACATCCGCACCAAGCATGTGTGGAACAGCATGCCGTTAGACACGACACCAAAGGGCTGCATAGGGAGGAGGCGTTTTACGCTATTTTGCGTTCTGAGTTCTTATTGTGTGAGAAGCCACTTCCGGAATTATCTTATTTGCTACTACAAAAGCCAATAAAGTTACTGTTCCCGGGAGGATTGTCTGAGAACAGAAGCAAGCCCTTCCACCAGAATCCAGGAGTTGATATATGGAACGGGAGTCATTCTATTCCTTGGTGAAGTTGAAGATTAAATGGAAGCATGTATGAGAGCACGGTTCTTCAATGTGAAAAATGGTGCGTTGCGCCTCATATGATTATCACATTGAAAGCAGTTGGTGCAAAGTATGTATTCGATACTTTGAACAAATAAAGATTTTCTTTTGATCTTCCTATGGAAAAAATGCTACTTGGTCGAATAACACGTCATATGACCGAATTGCACGTTTGGTCAAAACAGTAATTAGGCTGAAAACGGTTGATATAAAATATTATTTTGTCGAAAGAGACATCTGTTCTAAAGGGACATGTGACAAATTGTTTTTTAGGGCGAAACAGTCGTTTGGCTGAAAATACCATTTTACCGAACTGGTTGTTTGGCTTAAAGGACTATTAAGACGAAAATGTCGGTTGGCCGAACAGGTCATTATTTATTATTATTTCATTTCATCTTTGGTTCAAAACCAAACAGACTACAGTATCTTAATCCTATTTTTGAAGACAAGCTTATTAACATTATAATCAAACATATCACATACATCGTTAAACAATCTACAACATCTGTCAAGTGGTTTGTTTCGGGGATTGCGTAATCGGCGGCTAGGTGCGTGGAAGTTGCAGTCAATGTTGTCACGGATCATCACAAATAAAAAGTCGTTGTAAATACGTTCGGCGTTTGGAATAGTGTTTGCAAGCCAATGAGCGTACATCTGTGCTCATACGGTGGCAGGTTATCGGGATTGGTCCATGGCAGCTGTCGTAATGCGAATCTGACGAAACGTTTCTGGATGCTTTCTATGAGTGATGCTTGAATCGCATGGTAAGGAGCCCATATTTGAACTCCGTACTCAAGAATGCTTCAGACCAATGAGCAGTATAGTGTTTTCAAAGCATAAACATCATCGAATTGTTAAGAAAATTATTTTGAGCTTTTTAGTGGAATGTCTTCACTTGTCATAAGACGAGTTTGTACAATCCCATTGAATTCCACCACTTAATTGTATCTTGATAGATACGTATTTCGACCTCAACAGTAAGGCCGTCTTCAGTGTCTCGTACTTGACTCGACTTGTCAAGTGACTTGATGACAAGTGATCATCGAATTGTGCAGAGTTGCGGCGCAGGAAGCCAAGCATAGTGTTGGCTTTAGAGATTGTCTTTGAGATGTGCTCGTTGAACAGAAGCTTACTGTCCAAGGTAAGCCCAAGATCCTTTATGGAGTTAACTCTCATAAGCGGTAACTGGTCCATCGAATAGTCAAATCTGATTGGTGAGTGAACACGGGAAAAAGTAATGATTCTGCATTTAATGGCGTTGGCTTGCATTCCGTTTATCTGACACCACGATGATAAGCGTCACGAACCTTAACGAAGGCTTTTCTTGAAGTCAAGTACGAATGAATACAGTTGACGATCCACGACGGTAGACCAAGACGGTTCAGTTTAAAAATAGCAAGATCATGCGGAACTTTATCAAATGCTTTCGAAAAGTTAATATACACAGCATCTACTTGTTGCCGCTTCTCGATGCATCCAATAACACTATTGGTGAAGCTCATCAAATTAGAGATCGTCGAACGTTTTTGCATGAATCCATGCTGAAATTCTGATATAACGGATTTAACGGCTGGATAAAGCTTGTCATGTAACAGTCTTTCGAGTACTTTGGCCAAACAGTTCAGGATCGAAATGGGTCGATAATTTTCCACGCTATGTATGTTTCCGGATTTGAAGATTGGTGTAATTGTTGCGTGCTTCCAGGCAATTGGGCAGACCATGTGCTCGGATGTTATGGACAAAATACAATTTTTTATTTGAAAGAGAAAGGCACCATAACCGCTAGATGGATCAATCAGGGTTTTATTAATCGGAGCTACATCTGACAGCAATTTGCTGAAGCTGCATACGCTTGCAAAGCTTTTTATGTTGGATGTAAGACAAGCTGCAGGCAATTAGGCGACTGGAAATATTTCGATTTACCGGTACATTGTGGCACTTTGGAATACTTCAACACTTTTAATAAATACTTCTGAGATGGATTCATGCAAAGTATGTTCGAATGTGCTGGAAGCTGGTAGAACAATCGCATGCGGTGGTTCTTGCGGTATGGCGTTTCATTATACCTGCGTGGGAATGACAAAATCGCATTATGCAGCATTTGTAGCTAAAATTGGATTAATCTGGTTTTGTGAATCATGCCGCCTCAATTTCGATTCCGATGTTTACGATCGTGAAAAGACAATCATGAGGGTCTTGCGAGAATTACTTATTCGTACCGATTCGATGGACACCCGGCTTGGTAACTACGGTGAAAAACTACGTAGAACTAACAAGACGATCTGCGGATCCCAGCTCTCCAAACCAATGAATGTAACCGATCAAACCACATTCCTCCAGAGTATCGATGAGCTCAACTTAGACGACGTTTTGGACGACCCGATTAACAGATCTAGATCCTGTGAAGAGACCTCCTTCTTCGAAGTCCTAGATGAGATCAACAGTTCCATTGCTCACATTCCGGAAAAATTTGTTGTTGGTTCCAACAACAAAAGGGTTCAGATCGTTGCCCATCAACCGTCCAGCTCTGAAACAGTACTGTCAAAGAAACCACGGATCAACGTCTCCACCCCTGCTCCCACTACCAATACTGTCCCTAGCTCTCATTCGAACCCTGGTTGCCGATCTGCTCAGTTAGCCGGAAGTGACATGAGTGCTGGCGGAACATCTTCTAGGGATTCCGCTGCTCAAGTAAGATCTGCATCTTCCATCAACAATGATGCGAATCGCGTAATGTTAAAAGTGGCGAACAGTGACGCTGCCACTGACGATGTGGAGTCCTTCTACGTTACTTCCTTCAAACCTGACCAAAATGAAGAAGACGTAAAAAAGTACGTAATGGATATCTCCAACACCAGTTCATCCGTTGTAAAAGTGACAAAGCTCGTTCCTCGTGGAAAGCATATCAACGATTTGTCTCTCGTGTCCTTTAAAGTGCCTGTACCTAAATCTGCAACTAGTGAAGTTAGCGACTCATGGTATTGGCCGGAAGGAATTTCTGTCCGACTTTTCGAACCCAACCCAAAAAACGGATCAGCAGTACGTCTTGCGAACTCGGAATAAACTACGATTCTATATCTAGTCAGCCTCACTTGAAACTTACAAGTCGAACATCGGGACGCAATCTTGCCGCAAGCTCTGAGGAAGCCTCTATCCCTCTCAACGCAGTCGAGCCCATCCTGCCAGCGACCTACAGCCATCCCGGTCCTGCGTCTGAGTTGGGAGATGAGGTCTTCCGACTTCCGTCTACAGGCAAGTACATAGCACCACGGAACAATCCGCTCTCTGATCCGTTTCTCGCTCTCAGTCATTTGTTCAGCCAACATCACATGGAAATTTCAAGTCGGACATCGGGACGCAATTTTACCTCTAGTTCTGAGGAAGCCTCTATCCCTCTCAGCGCAGTCGAGCCCTTCCTGCCAGCGACCAACAGCCGTCCCGGTCCTGATAGTGTTTCGATTTCCAGTGCTCCATCATCCAAGTACCCGACCCAACAAATACTACCAAAATGTTGGAGGGATGAATAGTCGTATTGAAGACTATCATTTAGCCACTCTGGACCAATGCTATGACATCATCGTACTTGTTGAGACTTGGCTAGATTATAGAACACTTTCTGCTTACGTTTTCGGGACGGGTAAGAGGTATTCCGATGTGACCGCAACTCAAACAACAGTGCGAAGGCTATAGGAGGAGGAGTGCTTGTCGCTGTTAGGACGAGACTAAAGGCGAAAGCCATCGTGGATGACGCTTGGAATTCCGTCGAGCAGGTTTGGGTATCCATCGCACTCAAGGAAAAGTTGATGAGAGTTGATTGTTCGAAAAGTTCGTTGAATCACTTCGGGGATTTGACGCACTTCCAGCAACGAAGACCGTGCTAGTCGCATTTAATCTGAGGACTTTTTGGACTTCTACTCATTCACTTTGACTTGAATCGTGGAAGAGGCGAGAATGCGAGTAGTTAGTACTTATATGTACTTAGTGTCGCGGTGTGTTTAGTCTCAAGTCTTAACTCTTAGAAGTCTTAAGATTAAAATTACCGTTAATTCTGTTCCTTCCGTGTAGCCCAAAGTTCAACATTGGGGTCAAAGGTGACGTGCGGTCAACTTTTTGTGTGTGCGAATTGTGTGTAGAAAAGGTAAATACATGGTGATGTTTGTGTGGAGATTTTTAATTGATTGCGTCGACGTTCGACGGCTTCTTGTCTAGGATCGATTCTATCGATATTCAGGACAGCTCGGCACACCGCAACTTTTTGTCAAGCGCGCTCTCGACCCTACGCTTCATCGTCAAGGGTCCCGGATCGTGGGAGATCTCGGAAGGGAGGTTCGATTCCCCGGCAGAGCAAAGGTTTTTTTTGTAATTCCCCAACCCGTGGAAACCGTCCACGAAATCGACGTCCCCGCGTCGAATGCGAGCGCCATACTTCGTTGTCGGCGTGATTCGCAGTACCAGCACGGAAGCTGTCCGTCTGGAAAGCTCCGTGCGCAGTCCATCATCATCGCACCGGCCACCATTCGTCGGTATAGGACCACTTGCCGTCCTGTAAGCAGCAAAGACTACGGTACCGTGAGTAGAACAAAACAATCATACATGCATATCTCCACGATAGCCTAGGCTAGCCATCGCTAGAACCAGAAATAGAAAACCGCACACAAGTAGGAAGCGAGAAAGTGAAAGAGGGAAGAAGGAAGTGAAGAGTAGAGAGTGAGGAAGGAACAATTGTGAATAAAACCCAAGGGTAATTGAAACCGCAATAAATGTACATCAGTCTTGTTTCCGTTGAATAAATGCGTTTCCGTTAAGTAAAGCTTCCATGTAACGATAATTGAAGTCTGAAGTATTTCTCATGTTTTTTGCGTCGTTCTAATTGTAGTTTTTGTTCAGTGTTGTACTCCAAGTTGGGCTGCCCGGTAAATCAGCCTTAGCACTCACGTGTCCTAGACGGTTATACGATTTGGGAAAAGGAGAAGTCCGTCCGGTGAGGATAACTCGTGAGTGGTGTTTTTGTGGGTTTTCGGTAGAACGATGGTTAGCATCCATTTTTTCTTCGGGTTCCTTGAGGCAGAATCTTTCCCTCAATCCCGACAGATGGTCCCCTTATACTGCCCATGATCACATATTTGTAACATTTGCATTTTTTCGATTTTGAGTTTATCTTATAAATCGTTCCAAAATTGTTGGATCTTTAAACAGGTCAGATAAAATCAGGAGGTTTGTTCTGAAAAACTTGAAAAAACTACCAAGTTGTTTTGTAACATTGAGCAAAATGACCGCATAACTGTAACACTGGAGAATTCTGTCGCCTGTATGCCATGTGCATCGAACAAAAATTAACGCAATAAATTCGTACTCAAATATCAAGTAATGTCAATGTTGCTACCGAAGAATTCGAATGGAAAAAGTTTTTATATAATTTTTGGCAATTTTTAGGAATTTATTGAGATTTCCATACTAATGCGTATCACAAACATTATCGATCCATTTCTCCCATGCCTGCTTTTGTCGATTGTTACAAATATGCGATCATGGGCAGTATAGCTCAGACACAGAATAAAACCCGCCCTGAGGTTGGGTTTCGCCGGGCATCTTAAAAGCGACGGACGGTCCTCTTTGGGGTGGCGCTTAAGCCGTCCGTTTTTCAAGCTAGGTCATGAATCGGTGAGCGGAACTGCTATAGCGCAAATTACGCGCTATAATCGTTTGTTCGTCATTATCGTTTGATCCGAACGGGACATACGGCCGATTGATCAATTTAATCAAATAGGTTATATCGACGGCAGTGTTGTCCTACACTCAGTGGAAATATTCTGCTCTTTGATTTTACCCCATCTAAACGATTTTATAGTCTTAATTAAGTAAGTGCAACTTACAGAGGGATAATTGAATTTTCTAAATGTCATGGCGACCTGTCGAAAAAATGCACGCCACTGTTCCTACTGGAGTGTATTTTCAGCGCGCGCGTTCCTGTGGCTCTGGCGTGTATTTTTTTTAACAGTTTGGCATTACATTCAGATAATTCAAATATCCCTCTATTAGTTGAACTTACTTGATTAAGTTTATAAAATTGGTTAGATGGAGTAAAATCAAAGAGCAGATTTTTTGCACTGAGCGTAGGACAACACTGATCGACGGTTTCTTCGTCCAATATAGATACAACTCAAAATCTGGAAAGTTTCAGAAACGACGTTTTCAATATTTTACTTAAGGTGATTTGTACAAATAATCCAGTGATGAAATTAAAATTCATCACATGCTTTTCTACTCCCATTTCCAAAAGCCCAAATATCACGAAATAATGTTCGTATAGCGCTGAAATTAAAGTCGATTGTTCAGCAGAATTAAGCAAATGATCTACCATTTGTTTCACCCCTCTGCATGTTATGGTTCTCTCAATCCGTGCTCTTGAAAAAATACTAGAGAAAACACGTTGTTTCTAAGATGGCTGATTTGTGGCTTCGTTATATAATCACCTTAAATATGAAAATTCTACGTTTTGGTGATTATTTGTCAAAAAACGGAAAGTTTGGAATTGCCTCAGTATTGCACGAAATTTGTCCAAAAATTCATTCAGCCGATGGGGTAATTTGCGTTACATCTGCGTCTCTAAGAAAACGCAGAAAGGAGTGTAAGTTAGTTGGCAAGTATTATAAAATCGAATCTGAATTCACGCTGATAAGTAATGCGACAGTGCCAGTATTATTCTATATAATAATTTGGTCGGGGTTCTGCGAAACCAGTCAATGCGCCTTTTTACCTGACTTGCGATGCTTTGTCCGTGAAATAAAAACGAATACATTTAAAAATAATTTATGCATACATTTGCTGTAGGGCTACATTTGCTGTAGGGTCATACACTGCTCCGTAATCAGAATGCTTTTATTTTTGAAAATAAGTTAGGTTTTGACGAAATTGAATTGAAATTTTGCTGGATTATTACCTCCAGAAAATACGATGACTATGGATTTTGTTTATACCATTTGAATTCTTTTCAGAATGGCAAACAGATTCTGTTCAGAGCCTTCAAATAGAATTATAAATGGACTCTTTTCAAAATTTGAAACAAACTCCAAAAGGATTTTGTTCCGAATCTAGATCATAATTCTGTTCAGAATCTCGAACGGATTTTTTTTTCGGATTCTGTTTACAATTCCGAACGAATTCTGTTCAGAGTTCCTAACGGATTCTTTCCAGAATCTCAAACGGATTCTGTTCAAAATCAGAGACGGATTCTTTTTAAAACGTTTGCGTTTTCCCAACAATCTCAATAAGTTTACAATGTTGTGAAAACTCATATGTGAATATGTACGTTATGTGGAAGATATTGATTTGGAAAATGTATTAGAGGTAACCACTTTCCCTTCGATGGGACTCGAACCCATGGCCCTGAAGTACGCTTGACTGGTGCTTTAACCAACTAAGCTATGAAGGACCTCCGTCGGTCTTCGCAACCTAGCGGCTACTGAACGAGCTCGAGATTCCCAAATTGGACGCATAGTCAAATCACTCGCAATCCATTTCTAAAGCCAACACTTCTACATGTGTATAGTACTCATAGTACACGTCCACATAAGAGGAGCGTGAGTATTTAGAATGTCTGGCGGCTGTACGCATTCTTCATGACAGCAACTGTACTGATCAAGTGAGTTTGAGTAAGACCCGACCGCATTGCGTAGGTAAGAGCACCCAACTCAGGTTCAGTTCAATCAAAGTTAATTGCCTATTTCCGGGGATTGAACCTGGGTAAATTTGAAGGATCTCTCCATGGAAGCCGGCGTAAAGCGAAGCGTATGAATTTGCGTTGAATGGATTCTATTCTAGCAATATTGTTCTGGTAATATGGAGCCCACACTGCGGAACAATATTCTAAAATTGATCTGACTAAAGAACAATAGAGTGCTTTGAGACAGTGGACATCATCGAAATGCCTTGCAATTCGGAATATAAAGAATATAAAGGTGCGAAAGGCTTTAGAAGTTACGTACGCAATATGCTCTCTAAACGTTAGATTATAATCTAACATCACCCCGAGGTCTCTGACAGAAGATTCTCGCCGGAGACCCATTTTGTAGTCGTAGCTACTCACAGAACGTTTGCGGGAGAATGACATCAAAGAACATTTGTCAGCATTGAGTACCATCTGGTTTAAATCACACCAGTTTGCAAACAAATTTAGTTATGATTGTAGGAACGACGCATTATCGAGATTTTTTATAATCCAGTACAGCTTGAATTAACGGCAAATGAAAGCTTGAAAGACTTAAGCAACAAAATAATGTCGTTCAAAAAAATGATAAAAACAAGTGGTCCAAGATGGCTACCTTGGGGCACTCCTGAAGTCATCGGAAAATAGGATGAAATGCAATATCCAACTTTGATTGCCATTTCTCGATTGCTCAGCTATGACTGAAGCCAGTTCAGGAGAGGCCCGGAGAATCCGAGACGCTCGAATTTGGCTACGGCGATTTTATGATTGATTTTATCAAATGCTGCTGTAAAGTCCGTATAAATCGAATCAACCTGTTGTCCTTTCTGAAGAGCCTTAGTGATGGTTGACGAATAAACAAGTAGATTGGTAGTTGTTGATCGTTTGGGGATGAAGCCATGTTGATCCTCTGATATATAACCCAGGCAGATGTGAGATTAAAAATTGTGGACCAGTTTTTCAAATAGCTTAGAGATTGCATAGAGCATAGGACAGCAATACCCCTATAGTTCTTGACTTGCTGCTTATTACCTTTCTTGAAGACAGGAAAAATGTAGGATTTTTTTCAGTGATCCGGAAAAGTTCAAGTACGCAGCGATAAGTTAAACAACATTGATAGAGGCAGACATAAACTGGAGGAGCATTTTTTTTAAATAATTGATGCCTAACTTCGTGCACCCATGGATATGCTCAACAGAAAATATTGATACTGATTACTAAGTTACCAAATAAACTTAACGTCAAGTTAACGGAATAGGCTGAAAAATACAATCGATAAGCGTTTTCGGAAAAAGTTCCTAACATTAGTATTCTTTGTAATTTCAATACAACGCATTACGCATTACGCATTTTTGTCTCAGGTACCCCCAGAGACCAGCAAAGGTACCCCAAGGGGTACATGGTTGAGGTTGAGAACCGCTGCTGTTGGGTGCCCCTAGTCATAGGACTAGGGGATGTCCGATATTATTTGTAACGAATTATGACTGATTTTTCAATGGCGCTTTGAGCGATCTAGCAGAACCACGACTCGCGATTTAACCGAATTATTTCGAACCCTTGCCAAACTGTAGAGAAATCGCGCTTCTAGTGACAGAAAAGACCTGCAATACAAATGCACGATCAGCCGGGCGACTAAAAGACGAAAAAATCACACCGTACACGCCATAGCTTATTAGGACTGACACGACGGCGATCGTCCAAGCGCCAATTAATAAGCTTCACTAATTTTGCGTAGCAGGCCATTTGACCAAATACGCCGAAAATGACGTTTGGCTGAAATGGTCATTTAACCGAATAATAATCAATATGAAAACTGTGAAGTGATAACTATGAAGTGGGGAATGAGCAGTAAGAAATGAATTGTCTTGAATTTTGAATTTTTTTTTGAAAATGAATTTTCGGGATATCCTCAACAAATTCTTCGAAACTACCTTGTCATAATCTTCAAAAGTTTCTCATAAAGTTCTTCTCAGTTCGATCGGCAAATTCTTCGGAAGTCACTTCGCAGTTATTTTCAAACTCTTCAAAACTTCTTCGGCTAATTCTTCGAAATCTTCTCCGAAAAATTTTTCCAACCATTTTTTAGCAAATTCTTTGAGATTTCCTGATAAAAATGTTGGGGATTCCTTAGGAATCTCGTCAAAATTCGTCATCATTTTATTCGAAATGTCCTCGAGTTGTTCTTTGAAAGTTTCCTCGGAAAATTCTTCGAAAGTTATCAGACAAAATATTCGGGATTTCTCCGAAAAATTCTTCAGGATTAATTTGGTTTAATTATTCGCAAATTCCTAGATTTGTTTTTGAATTCCTACAACAAATTCTTTGGAAGTTCCTCGGTAAATCCTCTTAAAATTTTCTTCGGAAAAAATTTTCGCCTAAATTTCCTGGATAATTTCTTCGGAATGGCCATAGAAATTCTTTGAAATTTTGATCAGCTCATTGTTCAAAATTTCCTTAGCGAATTCTTTGGAATTTCCTCGACATATCCTTAAAAATGACCTCAACAATTTTCTGTTTTCTGTTTTCTATTTTCTGTTTTCTATTTTCTATTTTCTATTTTCTATTTTCTATTTTCTATTTTCTATTTTCTATTTTCTATTTTCTATTTTCTATTTTCTATTTTCCATTTTCTATTTTCTATTTTCTATTTTCTATTTTCTATTTTCTATTTTCTATTTTCTATTTTCTATTTTCAATTTTCCGATTTCTGTTTTCTATTTTCTATTTTCTATTTTCTATTTTCTATTTTCTATTTTCTATTTTCTATTTTCTATTTTCTATTTTCTATTTTCTATTTTCTATTTTCTGTTTTCTGTTTTCTGTTTTCTGTTTTCTGTTTTCTGTTTTCTGTTTTCTGTTTTCTGTTTTCTGTTTTCTATTTTCTATTTTCTATTTTCTGTTTCTGTTTTCTGTTTCTATTTTCTGTTTTCTGTTTTCTATTTTCTGTTTTCTATTTCTGTTTTCTATTTTCTGTTTTCTGTTTTCTTTCTGTTTTCTGTTTTCTGTTTTCTGTTTTCTGTTTTCTATTTTCTATTTCTGTTTTCTGTTTTCTATTTCTGTTTTCTGTTTTCTGTTTTCTATTTTCTATTTCTGTTTTCTATTTCTATTTTCTGTTTTCTGTTTTCTGTTCTGTTTTCTGTTTTCTGTTTTCTATTTCTGTTTTCTGTTTTCTGTTTTCTGTTTTCTATTTTCTATTTCTGTTTTCTGTTTTCTATTTTCTGTTTTCTATTTTCTATTTCTGTTTTCTGTTTTCTGTTTTCTATTTCTATTTCTATTTTCTGTTTTCTATTTTCTATTTTTCTGTTTCTATTTCTGTTTTCTATTTCTATTTTCTATTTCTGTTTTTCTATTTTCTATTTTCTGTTTTCTGTTTTCTATTTCTGTTCTATTTCTATTTTCTGTTTCTGTTCTGTTTTCTATTTCTGTTCTATTTCTGTTTTCTATTTTCTATTTCTGTTTCTGTTCTATTTCTGTTCTATTTCTATTTCTATTTCTGTTCTGTTTCTATTTCTATTTCTGTTCTATTTCTGTTCTATTTCTATTCTATTTCTGTTCTGTTTCTATTCTGTTTCTGTTCTGTTTCTGTTCTGTTTCTATTCTATTTCTGTTCTGTTTCTGTTCTGTTTCTGTTCTATTTCTGTTCTGTTTCTATTCTATTGCTGTTCTGTTTCTGTTCTGTTTCTGTTCTGTTTCTGTTCTGTTTCTGTTCTGTTTCTGTTCTGTTTCTGTTCTGTTTCTGTTCTGTTTCTGTTCTGTTTCTGTTCTGTTTCTATTCTGTTTCTGTTCTGTTTCTGTTCTGTTTCTGTTCTGTTTCTGTTCTGTTTCTGTTCTGTTTCTGTTCTGTTTCTGTTCTGTTTCTGTTCTGTTTCTGTTCTATTTCTGTTCTGTTTCTATTTCTGTTTCTGTTCTGTTTCTATTCTGTTTCTGTTCTGTTTCTGTTCTGTTTCTGTTCTGTTTCTGTTTCTGTTCTGTTTCTGTTCTGTTTCTGTTCTGTTTCTATTTCTGTTTCTGTTCTGTTTCTGTTCTGTTTCTATTCTGTTTCTGTTCTGTTTCTGTTCTGTTTCTGTTCTGTTTCTGTTCTGTTTCTGTTCTGTTTCTGTTCTGTTTCTGTTCTGTTTCTGTTCTGTTTCTGTTCTGTTTCTGTTCTGTTTCTGTTCTGTTTTCTGTTCTGTTTCTGTTCTGTTTCTATTTCTGTTTCTATTTCTGTTTCTGTTCTGTTTCTATTCTGTTTCTATTCTATTTCTGTTCTGTTTCTGTTCTATTTCTGTTCTATTTCTATTTCTGTTCCTCTTCTGGTTCTGTTCTATTTCTGTTTTATTTCTGTTCTGTTTCTATTTCTGTTTCTGTTCTGTTTCTATTTCTGTTTCTATTTCTATTTCTGTTCTGTTTCTATTCTGTTTCTGTTCTGTTTCTGTTCTGTTTCTGTTCTGTTTCTGTTCTGTTTCTGTTCTGTTTCTGTTCTGTTTCTGTTCTGTTTCTGTTCTGTTTCTGTTCTGTTTCTGTTCTGTTTCTGTTCTGTTTCTGTTCTGTTCTGTTTCTGTTCTGTTTCTGTTCTGTTTCTGTTCTGTTTCTGTTTTGTTTCTGTTCTGTTTCTGTTCTGTTTCTGTTCTGTTTCTGTTCTGTTTCTGTTCTGTTTCTGTTCTGTTTCTGTTCTGTTTCTGTTCTGTTTCTGTTCTGTTTCTGTTCTGTTTCTGTTCTGTTTCTGTTCTGTTTCTGTTCTGTTTCTGTTCTGTTTCTGTTCTGTTTCTGTTCTGTTTCTGTTCTGTTTCTGTTCTGTTTCTGTTCTGTCCGCCGAAAAATCCAAAGAATCTCACATTGCATTGCTCCATATCGTTCGTTTGGTACAAATTTGCAATGTGTTACACCTCACTTTTGCTTAATTTCTAAACAATAATGTTATCATCATAACGAAGATCAACCTACCTTCACCTAACAGTAACTGCAGCTAGAGTGCATTCATTGTAGTACTCATATTTACATGACATTCTTCTCGGCATTGTGGTCAACTGTGAATCGGGTTCACCATAAATGTGAACAAATGAATTGCGTGCCGTGAAATTGACTCCAGCAAATGATACTTTTTACTGTACCGTGCGGGCACTCATAAGCTTTCCCGTAGGAATTTAGCCTTCCTCTTCTCACCGGAGCTGCCTACTAGCCGCAGTCATCCATCCCGTTGATGACATCATGATACAGCATACATTTTATTCGCGGTTTTGGGTTTTCCGATTGCTGGAATTATGCTGCTATCCCAAATGACATCATTCATTCCGCATCATTCCGTTCTTGGCCGTTCGAATGACATCGGTCCGGTCCGGTTCGCTCCTTCTGCTCTGGCGCAGCGGATGGTGCGACAGAAGTGGGAAAAAGATATGTAACAAAGCACGTGCGCAGAGGTTCCCTCACTGAAAATGGTTGGCCAGCAAAGCAGCACTTCAATTACGGTCGATGAACTTGCGGTCGAGGGATTCCGAAATCAGATGAACGTCAGACCTGCGGTCGCATAGCTGTTGAATTTGCGGCCTTGGGTTGCATTTCCATGATTGAACCCATTCCGATGAGATGTGTGCCAGTAACTTTTGCTGAGCAAGCAAACTGATAACTGATCGATGACTATAGAAAATGGCTAGATTTTATCCAACTTTGGGGGAAATATTGATGTTGATACCATCGATTTGTAACATATGTCTAGGCCACTCAAGAATAACACAAGTATAAGCGAAATAATTAATTTTAAATAACGGATTTGTGATGAACCTGTAATTTTGGAATTGTCTTTATGTGCTTAGTCGAATGACATGTGCCATTCCTGGTCATAATGAAGACGAGTGGCTGCGAAGCTCGCCACATACTAAAATATTTTTCAGATCAAAAATGCTTGGCATAAAAATGTGATTATGGTCATTATTGTCCAATTCACCTTATCACTGAAAATGGTTCCAGACAGCTGATTTATGATTTTGACCCTGTTTGATTGAATCAATTTAACTTCCTAACAAATATCCATAAATACTATTGGGTAATGCATACTTCAGCTTGGAATGTTTACCACATAAATAATTCATTTTGCACAGCAATGCTGCGTAGAGATGAGTAATCACCAGACGAGCTTGGGATGCACAAATCAATCTTCCCGTTTCGGAAGGATACAACGCTACTCGTCTGTGCATTGAAAGGGTACGAAAAAGCTGTTATTGATCCAACTAGTGGTAATTTGACCTTTCTCGTGTGGCGAAACACGTGATCCATCAAATGATTGGGAATAAGTCGAATAGTTATCCTCTAAATTACCGTCAAAAAGCGTCCAGTCATTCACTAAATTCGTTGCTTAACTTGGTGTAATAGTATTAAAGACTTTCGATAAAAAAAATCCATTTTGAGCGAAATTATCATCTTTCGATAAAACACACTCGCACGAGAAAGGCAAAATATCTCAGCCATTTCTTGTTGGAGAACGTAGAAAAGCGAAAAGATTCTGCCATAGCGGAAAAACCTAGTTCTGGATAAAGTACGAAAAAACGAATTTATTAGCCTCGGAAAGGAAAGTCGAATATTGAAAGAAGCAAGGCGCTCCCTATCTTATTCAGACGCATTCCGGTCTTGGCCCGGCAAAAAAATCCAATCGGAAACAAACTCATTCCGCATGTTGCTCCCAGATAGAGCGCCTCAACAACAGTTTGCAATCAAAGTGGAACAGCAGCAGAAACTAGCTGGAAGGATGTGTTTATACTTTGTGGATTAAATTTCGATTGGATAGCTTTCTTTTCCTGCTCCCAGGCAGGTATTAGCATTTCTGTTGACATTTTTTACTCGATTTGCTCTTCTTCCGCTGCTCGGGTTTTTACAGGCCCAATGAAACCGTTCTTTAGCCGAAATGACAACATTGCTGAATTTTGGTCCTTCAATTACGGGACATTGAGATAGGAGAATAATAGATGTATTTGATTTTTTTGTCCTTGCTTCCCGTGCGTTGATTTTCAATTTGGACCACTCTGGAGATTTTTGTTATTTCAAGGTAGAAAGCTTTTCCACTGCTCTCAGAATAAGATTGTATTTCTATCGAAGAAACTAATAGAATGGAAAATGAAACCATAATATAAGCCATATTTTGCAGAGTGCCATAACATATACAGAGACGAAGTGATTGATTGTTTCATAAGTCGAAATAAATGGCTGAATTAATTCAATAAATCCATAATAAGGTTTTCAAAAATTGTAAATATGTTTGGTCTGATGTGTCCGATAGGTAGAGAGGCTCTGTCTCAATTCCCAAATGAAACTGAAATGAAACTTAGAAGAGTCAGTTCAATGATTGTCGAACAACTCCGCTCGAAGATCAGTATTTCTATTGACCGACATCATGGGTTCGATAAAGCTGGTTGTAATAGTTTGGCGTGACGAAGAGGAGTTGAGAAGTAGTCCAGTTCCTGGGAAGTATGCGTGCCGTTCACGCTAGAAATCAGGTGCGTCGAGACGATGGTAGATCAGTACACGCTAACTTTCACTTACTCAGTGACTGAGTAAAATTGTATTGCCCTCTCCTATCTTCTCACTAACATTTTTCTCAGTTTCTGCCAAAAGCGGGACCAACATTTTTTATGTACAGGTTATCCGACTTCGTCAGTAGATGGGAATAACTATAGATAGTGGAATATATAGATGAGCGAAGATAAATCCTCTGTCTCCAAACGAACTGTCAAACGTGTCTCCAAACGAGCATGACGTCACGATTTAAATGGAAACGTTAAGGGCTGTGACGTCATATACGCGTGTGCACGGGCAAAAAAATCGACTCAGCCATGCTTTCGCTCATCTATAGATTCTACTATCTATAGGAATAACCAGCGCGTGGGGGAAACATATACATTTTCAGTGCAAAACGTAAACAAACGAGCATAAATTCCATACAAAAATCCAAGATGGCTGAGTTGGGGATATTGACAAGTCGGATAACCTGTATACATAAAAAAAATCTTGAGCAGGACTACTCATAGCTATGAGTAGTCCCGCTTTTGACGGAAACTGAATAAATTTATTGTGAGAAAAAAAGAGATGGCAATACAATTTTACTCAGTCTCTGAGTAAGTGAAAGTTAGAGTGTAAGATGATGCAAAGCTCGGCTGGTCTACATATGGTTTTAACTTCGTTATAGGCGTAGTATCACTGGCTTCGGCCAGACATATATGTATACCAGCATTTGTTACCTGTCAGGGAAGCAGGGTCTACCACTGGCCGAATGTGATGATGAGGTATTATGAATGGTCCAGTTCCTGGGAAGTTTGCGAGCCGTTGACTGACAGGGAAGCAGGGTCTACCACTAGCGATCAATCTGGTGCGTCGAGTCGGTGGTGGAGCAGTGAGGCGATGTAAAGCTCGATCGGGACACCGCTGAAACGCAAACACGCTGCAGTTCAACGGCGAGAGATCACATCAAATATTGAATAAGGTTGTTTCTTACTAACTGCTTCACAGCAATTTTGAACTTCCTTAAATTGTGCTCGGATTTCAGAGCCGTGGGTAAAGCATTGTATCGACAATTTCCATAATAAGAGAACGATTTTTTCCCAGTTTCTGTGTTTCTACGTGCCATGTACAAGTTGGTCCGATTCCTGGTTTCATGTGAGTGATCATGTCTCCGGAGAATGTAGTTGTGATGGAACTTGGTATTGTATAGTAGATTCTGCATGGTTACCAGAGTCTGTAGCTCGCGCAAGGCTAAGATTGGACTGATGGACGGGGCTGCATTTGAATACAGGTCAAAGGTAGCAGATAATTGTGGTTTACCATAAACTATTTTCAGGCAGCGGTTTTGTGTAGATTGCAGTGGTTTCAAGACAGTTTTAGCGGCAGCTCCCCAGATAGACACTAAATATTGCAATTTAGACTGAACGAGTGCTTGAGTGATGAGTTGTTTCGTTGGAAGGAAATTAGAGATTCTCCAGAATATTCCACAATATAAATTTATATCGCTCCTAAGATTGTACACATGAGGCTTCCAACTTGGAGTAGGATCGAATATCAATCCTAGGTACTTGTAAGTCTCAACTTTTTTTTATTGTTGTTGTGCCAACTGTAAGCTCTTCGTGGATAGCGTTTCTTCTCCGAGAATAAAACACCAGTTAGTTTTTTAGAGGTTCAATGACAGTAAATTTTCAGCGAAAAACATCTGCAGTTATTTAGCAAGCATGGCTAGTAGCTGTGTACGCTAGCGATGTATCGTCGGCAAATAATCTTGGTCACATATTGTGTCCTACCAGCTAGGTAGCTTCTGAGAAGTATATTAGCTACGCCACGGATACCGTAGTAGTCCAATTTGCTCAACAGTACATCTTGATCTATAGTGTCGAAAGCTTTGCTCAGTTACGAGTTACAATTAACCCGTTTTGTTTAGTTTTGTCGCCGAGTGTATTTTGGGTAGTATGTGTGTCGCTATGCTTTTGTTTTTGTTTTAATGGCAACATGCACCACCACTGTGGATTTGTCAATATTTTAATTCGTTTGTTTTTCAATTAAAGTTTGTTTAGATTTTGTTGTTTAGCGTTTAGGTTTATTTATTTATTATCATAAAAGACTTCTCCATTCAGCTCGGTCCATGGCTGCACTTCGCCAGCCACGCAGTCTGCGGAGGGTCCGCAAATCGTCCTACACCTGATCGATCCACCTTGCCCGCTGTGCACCTCGCCTTCTTGTTCCTGTAAGATCGTTATCGAGAACCCTTTTCACCGGATTACTGTCCGACATTCTGGCTACGTGCCCGGCCCACCGCAGTCTTCCGATTTTCGCGGTGTGAACGATGGATGGTTCTCCCAACAGCTGATGCAACTCGCGGTTCATTCGCCTCCTCCACGTACCGTCCGCCATCCGCACCCCACCATAGATGGTACGCAGCAATTTCCTTTCGAAAACTCCAAGTGCGAGCATCGTCCAGGTCTCGTGTCCGTAGAGAACTACCGGTCTTATAAGCGTTTTGTGGATAATCAGTTCGGTACGGCGGCGAACTCTATTCGATCGGAGCGTCTGGCGGATTCCAAAGTACGTACGATTTCCAGCCACTATGCGCCTCCGAATTTCTCTGCTGGTATTGTTATCGGCGGTCACCAGTGAGCCCAAGTACACGAATTTTTCAACCACCTCGATTTCGTCACCACCGATAGAAACTCGTGGTGGGTGGCTTACATTGATCACACCCGATCACATCACCCGATCCATCGTCGCCTTGATCAACCGTATCAGTTTATCCGAAAATCCGTTTCGTGCATTAGCTGCCATAGCTGGTCTCCTAGCAGCACAATTCACGTTGATTTAGTTGCAATAAATTTGGTCATATATGAGTATCATCAACTGATTTACAACATGTGTGTTGCTCGGGTCCCGATCGATTGTATCATATGCGGCTTTCAAGTCGATAAATAGACGTTGTATTCGCGGCATTTCTGCAATACCTGACGTATGGCGAACACCTGGTCTGTGGTAGAGCGTTCACCCATAAATCCCGCCTGGTACTGCCCCACGAACTCTCTTGCAATTGGTGTTAGTCGGCGGCATAAAATTTGAGAGAGTACCTTGTAGGCGGCGTTCAGCAATGTGATTGCGCGGTAGTTGCTACAATCCAGCTTATCGCCCTTTTGTAGATGGGACACACGGCACCTTCCATCCACTCTTGCGGCAGAAACTCATCCTCCCAAACCATGGTAATCATCCAGTGCAGCGCTCTAGCCAGTGCTTCACCACCGTGCTTAAACAGTTCTCCTGGTAGTTGGTCAACTCCACGGGCTTTGTTGTGCTTCAGCCGGCCAATCTCCTCCGGGATTTCCTGGAGATTCGGAGCCGGAAGTCGCATGTCCTGCGCGCGTGCTCCTAGGTTCATTACCATACCGCCACCGTTGTCTGCCATATCGCCATTCAGGTGCTCTTCGTAGTGCTACCGCCACCTTTGGATCACCTCATGCTCGTTTGTAAGAAGGTTCCCGTTTATGTCCTTACACATATCGGGCTGTGGCACGTGGCCCTTACGTGAACGGTTCAACTTCTCATAAAACTTTCTTGCGTTATTAGCGCGGTACAGTTCCTCCGTCTCCTCACGGTCTCGATCTTCCTGCTGGCGCTTTTTCCTCCGGAAAATTGAGTTTTGTCTGTTCCGCGCCCGTTTGTATCGTGCCTCGTTTGCCCTCGTGCGGTGTTGCAGCAATCTCGCCCATGCTGCATTCTTCTCCTCAACTAACTGCTCACATTCGCCGTCATACCAGTCGTTTCTCTGATCCGGAGCCACCGTGCCTAGTGCAGCGGTTGCGGTGCTACCAATGGCGGATCGAATATCTCTCCAGCCATCTTCAAGAGATTCTGCGCCTAGTTGCTCTTCCGTTGGGAGTGCCACTTCCAGCTGCTGCGCGTAATCTTGGGCTAGTCTACCGTCTTGTAGCCGCCCAATGTTTAGCCACGGCGGACGACTCCGACGCGTGTTGATCACCGATCGAGAGTTTTGAGCGCAGACATACTGCAACGAGGTAGTGGTCGGATTCAATATTCGCACTGCGGTAAGTGCGTACGTTCGTGATGTCGGAGAAGAATTTACCGTCGATTAGAACGTGGTCGATTTGGTTTTCCGTTACTTGATTAGATGATTTCCATGTGACCTATATTTTTTTTATGTTTTTTTATTGTATTTCATAATCTACTATAGCATTACGAAAGAAAAAAAAACATGTATATGTATTTATACTAGTCTACGTCGGTTGACGAAATAAATAAATAAATAAATAAATCCTTGTGGATATTCTTGCGGGGGAAGAAAGTGCTTCGGACTACCATTCCGCCGGACGCTGCAAAGTTTATGCATCGTTGGCCTTTGTCGTTCGATACGGTATGCAGACTATCCGGTCCGATGACCGGTCTATACATTTCCTCCCTTCCTACCTGAGCGTTCATGTCACCGATGACGATTTTGACGTCCCGCAGTGGGCATCCATCGTATGTCTGCTCCAGCTTGGCATAGAACGCTTCTTCGAAGTTGATTGGCTGCCACCCAATCATGCGTTGGCGCATCTTTCCCAGCACTATGAAGCCGGTTCCCAGCTCGTTGGTGGTGCCACAGTTTTGGTAGAAGGTAGCCGCACGATGCCCGCTTTTCCACACTTTCTGTCCTGTCCAGCAGATTTCCTGCAGCGCTACGACATCGAAGTTGCAGGGATGTAATTCATCGTAGATGATCCTGTCGCAACCTGCGAAGCCTAGCGACTTGCAGTTCCATGTTCCAAGATTCCAATCGTGATCCTTTATTCGTCGCCTAGGTCGTTGCCGATTGTATCGAGTCGTATTATCTTCTATGTCTTCTATGTAGTTGTTTTTAAAGGCGGCTTATTGGGCCTGCGCAAACCTCCTGTCTCGTCGGAGGGCCGTCGTGTCAGGGCTGTTTAGCGTCCCACCTAACATAAGGACTTGGGCTTGTGCGCTTTGAGCGGCACACGGTCGCTTTGGCGGAGCCTTCTTTTGGGTATGTTGTTTATAAATTATAGTGTCCGTTAAGTATGATTTTAAAATAAAGTTAGCGCCAGAGCTCCTCCCGTAGGCTAAAAAGCGACATCAACACAAGCAGCATAACAGTCGAGCACGGTGGCAGGTTGTTTTTGGTCTGGTCGATGACGTGAAAAAGAAGAAAGTTACGAGCCACGGACAAGTGAGGACGCGTTTCGGTGGATCCGCCGGTTTTGAGTCCGCAAAAAGTGAATTGTGGTTTTTTGAGTTGCGTGCGTCGGCTGGATGGTTAATTCCCAGCATCATCGGGAGTGGGAAATTTAGAGTTCGCCCGAAATGCCGCGGTTCGAGAAGGTTAAGTGCCGTGAATGTGCAGTGCAAAAGGGTGTTGGATCGCCGCCATAGTGGGAAGCTAAGCGCAAAGGAAATTTCGCTTCTTGGCGGTCTGGCAAAAGATCCCAAGAACACCCGCCGTCCTTACTGTGGGGGCTCAGCCAGTAGAGTCCCTCGCCTCCGCAGTTAATAGTCAAGAAGGACAAAGCCAGGCAGTGGTAAGGGACGTACTGTCTGAGGCAGAATTCTGTGGAATACTGCCGGGGCGAGTAATCGGTTCGGTGTTGTACACCAGCGTCGCTAGGGAAATCCGAAAAAGGAGCTTGCTCTTCCCCCTAGCTAAAAGTCAAAGACGGCTGCCGGATGCAGTCCCTAAAGCCCGAAAGCAAAAAGAAGAGAAAGAAGGAGTCGAAATTGTGAAGAAGAAGACGAAAAAGTATAGAGGAAAAAGGTGAAAGAAGAAGAAGAAAGTGGAGACCTGTTTGCCTGCTGCTGTCGTGCTGTCGTTGACGAAGGGGCCCCAACGAAAGCAGTGAGTTGACCAGTGCCGTAGTGAGAAGGAGCAGAGAAGGTCAGATAGAATATAAGTTTTTTTTAATTTGAAATATTCTTCTTTTTGTGCATTTTGTCCATCAGAAAGTGGGAGTACCCTGAAAGTGAATTGTATGAGGGGAAGCAAAGGGCTTTCAGGTCCATATTTCCTTTTATGTTCGAAGAATTCTTCTTTAAGTTTTTCCTCACGAAAAGTTACCAATATTGGCACCGCAGTTCTGCCCGTGTATTTTCCGGATGGCTTTTTAGCAGCGATGACTGCCGATTCATCGAGAGCATATCCTAGGCAGCACACAATTGATAAACAAGCTGTTTCGTATCCTCGCCATCATTTAACGGTAGGCCCATTATCACCGCATTTTTTGCCACCAACTGTCGATTCGCCTTATCTAACTCCGCTTCCAAAGTGTTTACCTTGACAGTAAGTTCTTCATGTTTCTTCTGCCAATCCGAAACCTCATCACGTATTTTAATGCTCTCAGTCTTCACCGCATCCATATCTTCTCTGAATTGTTGAAGATTCACTTTGATATTCTCAAATTGGTTCGATAGCAACTCTGCGACTCTTCAATTGTACGGCTGGTCTTCACCAAAGTTGTCACCACAACTGCAAGCGAGATTGGTCGACGACATATCGCAATTGTCTTTTCTTTCGATTCATTGCGTTTTCTAGATTTAGTGCGTGCAGCTTAGCAATAAGGGCATCGAAGTTCACAGTTTGGCTGATATGTGAGTATAACTCTGAACACTTAACAGAATACATATACGGTTTCTTCTTAGCCCTGGCGATTGCATTCCCGAATAACTTTTTTCATCGGAAATATGCAGATCTTCCGCATTGAACGCACTCGATGAATCGCGATGTGTTGGATTCCACCTATTCGCAGACATAACAAACTGCATCACTCTCGGCTTCAGACATTATATTATCTTCTTTTGTCAGTTCAATTTAGAGGACCGTTAGCACCGCTCAACCCAGTAACAGAACACCAGTCACATAAACAATGGTGTATCCACGTTGTATCAGGTATACGATTGAAAGTTTAAGATAATATATAAATGCAATTATACTTATTTTATGGTGCAATCTTCTTTCGGACCCCAGCGTAAGTATTTAGCCTTCCGATGAGCTACTTCTATGGATTTTCAGCAAGCTTTTTCCTTCTCTAAACCTTCTTTTTTAAGAGACGATGCCAAAGCAATTCGATTCTATAGAACAGCGGTTCTCAAACTTTTTTTTTTAACTTGGCCTGCTTTTCAAATTAGTATTATATTAGCATTTGATCAGCTATTAATTGAAAGCTTTTCAGAGGTGAGCCAGTCTAGTGCTGAAAACCTCTCAAATAAAGACAAAAAAACAACTTAATTCACCTAGTAGTGATACTGCCTTTCTCGCATTTAGCCAAGACACCAACCTTATATGGTGCTAATATGGGTCGATGTACCATTTTCTTTATAACTTTTAAGCGCAACAGTCGATCGTTATGAAATTCAGTAGTGATCAACTAGAGTTTGTCGCCCGTCGAATGCAACTTGTTGCAAGGAAATCGGTTAAAAATTACTATACGAAAAGTTGGCTAATGTTTTTCGGTTTTCGTGTGCACACACACACACACACACACGGACAGACAGACATTTGTTCAGCTCGACGAGATGAGTCGAATGGTATATAACACTATGGGTCTCCGAGGCTACTATAAAAAGTTCGTTTTCGGAGTGAAATGATAGCCTTTCGGTACAACTTTGTTGTACGAGAAAGGCAAAAAAACTTTTTATGCCCACTGCATGAGTATGTATCTTGTGTGGCAAGTACAATGGGCACATTATGCCCAAGGAGTCGAGAATGTTTCCCATCCGAAAACATCCTAGACCGGACCGCGAATCGAACTCGCTATCTCCGGATTGGCAATCCTACGCCTTTGATCGCAAGGCTACAGGAGACCCCAACCAATATAAACCTAAAAAGTCAACCTTTCACTTCAATCAATCCAACTGAAATTCAGTTTCCTCGATCTCTCCCTATCTCGATGGACCCTTCAATTTTGATATGTGGAGAGAGGACTGTAACTTAGATTATCGTTTTAACTTTGAATTTAACTCAAACGAACATTCAATCATACAAACATGCATGTAACTTCAACGCCCTTAAAGCGAACAACCCTTTCATACGTTGTGACCAAAAAATCTCGATTTTTTTCCAATCAAATAACAAACGCCACTAACCAATCGATTTTAGAGGTCGAGAACCACAAATGCAATACTTGAGCATCACGAATACAAATTTACTGTCGACCAGTGTTATTAATCTTACCCTGCAGATTGATGGACGACTCGAATTTCTAACTCTGAGCCTTAACTGCATGGCGCGGGAATAACTTTTCTGGTTTGAAAAACCTAGATGCTCATCCTAGACTAAACCGGCTAGAAAAATCGAGTTAGGGGTGTAAGATTTCAATCGGATCCGTCAATACTAAACTAAAATAATTAAAGTTCTACAGCACATTGTTTGCATTGTAATTGATTTCGGATTCATTAATAACTGATCATAAGCTTATTTGTAATAAACTTGTGCTGCCCTCTGAATGTCGCTTACTCTATGTTGAAATATTTCGGTATAAATGTTTTAAGCAAACTTTAGAAAGCCAGTCACATAGTTGAAGTCGACTGCAGTGAAATTAGTCAAATGCGCAGTTGTTAATATCCACTGAGATTCGACTAGTCGAACTATTTGAAAATGGAAATTAAAAGAACTGACCAATGGTAAAAGAGGTATTGAGCCAGGTTCGAGCTATTTCGATTCGCGTTCATACTATCTTTCTGGTGGATTTCGTGTTAGTGATAACACTATATTTTCCAAGGGATAGTTTATTCTTAAACGCCATTTTGAAAAAGTATCGTGATTTAATTTAACTTAATTCGAAGTAAGTTTCCGCGAGTTTTATTAAGTTTAGTACAACTAAAGATGAATATCTTTTTAATAGCTGAATTTGAAAAGTTCGTTAGAATATAATTTGAAATAAAGCGATTAGAAAATGGAAGAACAAATTAGTCTGGTAAGCTTTAGTGTGTTTTCGGTAGACAAAAGTGTGTTAAAGATTATACTACGTTGTTTATGCAAAATCAGGCCCAACAACGTGGTAGAGCTGTGCGCCGCCGCGCCGCGCCGCGGCCGCCGACGATTTTCGAGCGCCGCCGCCGCCGCCATTTTTGACCGGCGCGCCGCTGGAATTTTTTTTACCGCGCCGCCGGTAAGTTTTAGGCGAGCCGTTGAAATATTTTTATTATAATATATTATTGACGTAGTTTTCGTTTTTGGGGTTAATCCCCCACCCCCAAATTGGTAAAAGAAAAACTCCGTTCAAACACAAATAAACTTAAAAAATTTCGGCTGCGCCGCTGAAAACAATATGTAGTAAATAAATAAACTGTTCTGAAACCAAATTCAAGAAACTAACGAGTAATGCCTCGCCTAAGCTTTTTAGGAAAATGCAAACGATTTATAGTGCGCAAATACAGGCATTTGCATTTCTCTGCCATTATTCCCCTTGCAAATTGATAAAAGTACAAGCATGACATGTGCTGGAGGTTGCGGATCATACTCACGACAACCCAAACAAGAAAATCAAAATCATGTTTATCTATGCTTTGAAGTAAAAATAAGATTTTGCATTTTATTTAAATCATGGTCTGGATACAGGAAAAGCTAATAAAAAGTGGTTCATAATTTTTTTTTTAATTCCGTCTAATTTATTGAAGTTACTGTTTCTAGTTGTAATTATAATCACAAAAAAACATTCTCGTATAACGTGTTATTTGCACGATTCGGAAAACGTGCTCATTATTTAACTTGTTAGAAAGAAGGTTAAAAAACGAAAAGATTCTGTACCTTTATATTTAAACAACTCAGGACACAAAGTCGGACAGAAACATAATTCTTGCATAATCAAACGCAACCCCCTCCTACAATACAATTTTCGGGTTATGCTATCTTTTTAAAGACATCTGATTTTATCACTGATGACAGACATTTTGAAGTAAGATGCCATCAGAGGATGCGATGAGGTGATCAGCATAGAATTCCAGACAATGGTAAAACCACAATTGAATCATTTCATACACAAAAGAGCTAGACATAACAGCGAACACATTTTACATAACTGGTGCCAACCCAGGAAATTCTCTGGTAACATTTTTGGGTAGCCCTTCCTACAAAATACTTTCTTCTAAAATTCTGTAAAATTCATTCAGCTTTGGAGAATTGCCCTTCTTAGAACTGTAGAAAAATGCCTGGAGTGGCATTGTGAATGCTTCATCAAGAATCCTATGGACTTCCTTCTTCTTTAATTCTGGGAAGTCTGCAAAAAATTGTCTCCAGAAATTCTGGGAAACTCATATTATAAAAATACATGGTCATTCCTTCTCTGAGAATTCTGAGGAATTTCTTCCCAGAAATTCTGAGGATTTACCCCTTTAAAAATTATGGGTATGTCTTCCTCCAAGGATTTTAGAAAACCTTGACTTTTTCGAATTCTGAGACAACTCTTCACTGGGAATTCTAGGGAATTTCTGCTCCATGAATTCTGGGAAACTGATTATACAAGCATTCTGGATTCTTCCATCTCTAGGAATTCTGAGAAATTCTTTCCCAGGAGTTCTGAGGACTTACCTCTGCAGGAATCAGGACCAAATAATCTAAAGAACTTCAGCATACTCTTTTCCCCTCAAAACCGGTTTTTCTTTTTTCGAGTTCTCAGTAAATTAATAAAAAAAATTCTGGACAGTCGTTATACAAGAATTGTTGTATAATCTTCTGATGGTACCTCCTTCTGAGATTCTGGGAAATTCCTCCTTCAAGAATTCTTCTACAGAAATTCCCCAGAAATTCTCAAACATTTTTGGGAATTGACCCCACAAAAGATCAGGGCAATTCCTCTCTTACGAATTTTGGGAAATTCTTATCCCAGACATGAAGAGGAATTCCTTATTCAGGAATTACCAGGAATCCCTCATCTGTGGATTCTGGGGAGATACTCACATCAGCTCAGATATGCTATAGAGATAATACCTCTCTCCAACATTTTCCACTTATCTTTCAGAATGATCTTGAAAGAAACATAAACTAGGGTTTTGTCATCTATATGCTTATGTACTAATTTAAAAGTTCATTTACAAATAACATAACGCCAAAATTGATCATTTTCCACCCCCACCCACCTCTTTGTAATGCTTTTTGTAAGGGAAGGTTTGAAAATGTGAATAGGCCGTAACGCTCAAACAGACACCCACCCACCTCTAAAGCGTTCTGTAATTGGGTTTTCCCTCAGATTTCACATTCACTCGAAGAATTCCTTTTCTAGGAGTTTTAGGGATTCCTTTGTCCAGAAGTTCTGAATATTTAATAACACATTTCCTAGAATTCCTGAATGGGGAACTCTTGTGAAATTCTTTTGCTCTTCTTTGTTGGAATTACATCTTAAATTGAAGATCGCTATATCGCACAGGGTGTCAACTCATCTGTAAAAACAAAATTCCCTGATTTTTCCAGGTTTTTCCATTAATTTCATTAATTTAAATTTTCATTAAAAACATTAATTTCCAGGCAAAAACAAACGTGCCATGTGTATATAGTATTAAGCAGCAAAATGATCAATTCAAAAAAGTAAATATTGCAAAAAATATTATTTTAAAGAATATTTTGGTGGCTTCACAAAACAATATTGTAAATTACTTAAGAAATTCCTCCAGGAATCCCTTCGCAAGTTTACCCAGAAATTGCTTCAGCCATTCAATCAAAATTCTTCCAGGTATTCTTTTGAAAATTTCTCCATAAATTCCATCGGAAAATCCTCCGGATTTTAAGAATTGCTTCAGAACTTCCTCTAGGATTTAATTTGAAAATTTCTTTGCTAAAATTTTAGTTTGTTTCGAAAATTTCTTGAGAGATGCATTTGGCGATTTCTTTACGATTTTTTTAATTCCTTTAGATGTTTGTTCGAAAATGTCTTGTGAAAATCCTTCGGAAATACCTTTATTAAATACTTTGCAGATTTCTTCAGATATTCTTCTGATAATTTTTTTATGAATTTCATTGGGAAATCTTCATCTTCAGGAAATCCTTCAGAACTTCTTACGAAAACTCCTTCAGAAAATGTGTTGATGCAAAAATATGAGATTGTTTGCTCCATGGCGTTAGGCATAATACCTTCTTTATGTCGTGGGCTGTTTTTGGGTTATTTTATGCATAACACCTTTATGCCTAACGTACTCATGCCTAACGTTCTTATACCTGTTCGTGTGACCAACATCTAGTTTGCTTGGATCTAGCAGCCAAGGTACCGGTACTATAAGTGTCAAACGGCCAAGTTATAGCCTATTCAGATTACGCCATTTATGATCATAAATATCGAGATAAACAACAACCAGATGCCATCCCCATACATTCAATTTTCTTTCTCCACTTCAACACGATATTTATTACGATAAATCTGAATCGTAATCTGAATAGGCTAGTAAGCTTATCGAAGCATATTTTAGCAGAATAATTTCAATGGTTACAGCGCCACTAACGTTCTATTATTGCTTTACTGTAAAAACCGTCGGAAAATGCTTCGGATATCTTCGGATTTCTTAGGAACTCATTCAGAAGTATCTTAAGGAAAACGTTAGAAAACACCTGGAGTAGTTTTTTCCGAATATTTTGCTTTTAAAAATGCTTTGGAAATACCTCGAGAATACCTTTAGAAACTCCTTTGAAAAATTCATTCGGGAATCCTTCGGTTATTCTTCCAAGAATTCTCTACAAATCACTCTACACTGTTTTTTTTTAATCCCTTTTTAATCCCTTCTTAAAGAAACCATACGAAGAATCGTCCGGAAATTCGTTTTGAAATTCCTCAGGGAATTCTTTTTGATTTTTAACTTGGAATTTCCTCCAGAAATAATTTAGAGAATAGCTAATCATTGTTATGGACACTCTTTTATTGATTTTTTTTGAATAACTCCTTGGAAAACTGATTCCGAAATTCCTTCGGAAGTTCCTCCAGGAATTGCTTTGAAAAATCCTAACCAATTTAGTTTTTTTTTTCAAATATATTCCTAAAGGTATTTTCCAGGTGGGGAGCAATTCCCTGATAATTCCAGGTTTTTCCAGGTAGTAGACATCACAGCTTAGTGTTCATTAAGCACTTCCACAGTTATTAATAAAACTAATATGATGATGCTCAAAGTCAGAGGGAAGTATCAAAAAACCTGCACCGTAGCATGAAATGAATCCAGACACTTTCAGCATGGTCTTGCTTTGTAGCCACCAGGATAAGGAAGGCACAATTCCCGGAAGAACTATTGAAGAAATTCATGAAGAAAATTTATAAAGAACTCCTGTAGAAATCACTGGAGGAAATCGTAAAGAAATTCCAGAATTTTTTTTGTTAAAGGAATCTAAGGAGAATCTGCTCATAGTATTCCTGAAGGAATTCCTGAATAAATTTATAAGGAATTCTTGAAGAAGTTCTTGGAGGGATTCTAGGGGGTCAACTTTAAAAAAAAGCTTTACTTACATATTCTGGTAGTTTCAGAAGAATTCTTTGGAACCTTCGAAGATTTTTCTCATGTATGATCTCTGTGGAATTTTATGGGATTTTCAAAAGAGGCTTATTCCGAACCATGTCACCTCAAAATGTATATTAATTAGAACAAACAACAAAAGTTTTCGCCCTCCTTAGCCGTGCGGTAAGACGCGCGGCTACAAAGCAAGACCATGAGGGTGGCTGGGTTCGATTCCCGGTGCCGGTCTAGGCAATTTTCGGATTGGAAATTGTCTCGACTTCCCTGGGCATAAAAGTATCATCGTGTTAGCCTCATGATATACGAATGCAAAAATGGTAACTTGGCTTAGAAACCTTGCAGTTAATAACTGTGGAAGTGCTTAATGAACACTAAGCTGCGAGGCGGCTCTGTCCCAGTGTGGGGATGTAATGCCAATAAGAAGAAGAAGAACAAAAGTTTTCGCACATTTTCTCGCTAGTGTACAGTGTTAAAATTATATATATTATGCTTTTATTGCATGAGAAATACAGACATTTAAATTGCTTGAACTGTTTGAAGGAAAATTTTGGACCACGCCGATTCAGCCGCCGCCGCCGCCGCCGAAAACAACCGCGGCGTGGCGCCGGCTGAGCCGCCGCCGCCGTTAGAAAAATACATTCACGCCGCCGCCGGTTCAAAGTAGATCGGCGCACAGGTCTACAACGTGGGCGGTTTATCCAGGTTGGTCCGTTCGTCATCATCATCCGAGCCACGCGGTGGCAATTTGGACCAGTCTATTCTCCAACGGACAATTTAAAATTATTTTAGTGGCATTTGGTTAAGGAGCGTATTAAGTTTAAACGCGGTTTGCTTCAACAAAATATTGGGTTTGGTTAAACGTTTGGGTCGGAGTGGGTCGTTTCTGCAATACATACTGTTGGCCTACCCTGAGGAGGCAGTCTCATGCCGGGATATTTCTACAGAGATAACGGTCCTTTCTCTAAAGATGGCGCTTTAGCCGTTTGCTTAAAGTAAACATAACGGAACGTTTCAGGGGTTGTTGACACCTCTTTCGCCTAATTTGAATTCTATTTATTATAGTGCCGTGAACAAAATTCGTCTCGACTCAACCTTTTCTTGTATAGAATGGTGTCCCCGAAAAGATCCGATTTATTTCTAATAATGCGCCTTTTAAATCACTAACAGCAACCACTTAATAAATTAATATTGCATTCTGCAGCAAATCCGCCGATGATAATGCTGAGACCGCTCTGCGCTTTTTGCAATATCTCGAACAAAATGGCCTGCGCACGCGAGCAAGCAGCTTATTATTTTAGAATGAATATTTGCTACATCTATACATCAGATACATCTGACGCGCGCTCATGATTCTGCTGCCAATAGCTACAAAATCAAAATCAGAATCTTAACAGAAAATTTCACTTGACTTTTGCTGACGCCTTTCATGAACGTGCGCCTGTAGTTTTGCTACCGAAGGCAACTTTCTGCTGTCGCCAAGCGATTATGATTTGCACTTTGAAAAAATATCGTCTCGGCTCCAACTTCCGCTTGTATGAAATGTTGGTACTGAAAATAATCGATTTATTCTTTATAATGCACATTTCCAATCACTAACTGCAACAAAATCAGATCCAGAACCATGTGAGAAAATTTTACTGAAGGACTGCTGACGACAGCCATTCAATAGTTTACCACAGAAAATCTATAGATGCGAGAATTATCATCAACGACGCCATCGTTCTGTCCGCTCTCCGTTCCCGCTCGCTGTGACCACTCACCGTAGATTCTGGAACAGAAAGGATGCGCTAGCTCGAAACATGGGTCTTTTTATACCCAGAGGAAATTAAACGGTGGGCAGGGTTTGCAGACATCGCTCTCAATAGATAACGAACAACGATAAAAGAGAGGCAAAAACTGTTCCGAATCATAACACGCCATGATAACAAATTTATCAAACTTGTATACAAGTGCGAAAAAACAGAATCGTATAGGACGCCCCCACAGAAAAATGGTGATTCTCGCTTTGTTTTCGCTCATTTCGTGTTGGTTACTGCACAGCTGTTATAGAACAAGTTAAAATGCATCATCAGAGCCAGTGTTCCCCACATTTGAATCCTTCTAAAAGAAATTTATTATGGGGTATAGCCTCCCGAATCAGTTCTCTATCATGACAGCTTGCGAAAAAAAAGTCTCTCGCGGTATGCTACATAACGTATATGTATACGGAGATGATAAGTGAGAGACTTGTTCATTCTCTTTGTTCTCTATAGTTGCGGTATTGTATTCTACGCAGAAAATACGAATTAAACGCAGCAACCCACATTGTTGTTCGGTAACATTACGCGTCATAACACAAATCGACAGCAAACATCTTCGGAATTACTTGAAACTGGTAAAGTATCATGAATTTTCATTTGTATTTTATTGTCTTTGTACCAATAGTTTCGGTAGTGTTCCTATAGTTGCGAGTCCTATATGAAAACAATGGGATTCGCAACTATGGGAACAAAAATTAACAAATATCGCAACTATTGGCACAGTGTACCAGTAATTGGAGGTGTATTTTTGGAGCACAGTGACGAATTTTCTTGCACTGTTGATGTAAAATAGACGCCCAGAACTACCGGATGCAGCCTTGAGGTAAGCTTGTTAAATCATATATAGTGTGAAATCAAGTGAATAGTGTTGAGACTGGCTTAGTTCCTCCACTATTGGGTCTTTGACCCTATCAGTCAACAACAATGTTCGGTCCGACGACCGCCACTGCATACGTGCAGCATATCGAGGCAACATTGCCGAAATAGGGTAAGCTCGATACGGCCCCTCTTGAGAATTGCTTGAAGAACAGTTTAAGCTGCCATTATCGATGCAGCGGTGAGAAACGTCGGGTATGTGGGACGAGGTCAACAGAATGATTGGTTCGGCGTAGAGTACAGACAGATTCTGGAGGAGAATGATGCAGTGCGGGCGGTCGCGCTGTAGCAAAGGACCCACAGAACGTGGAACGCTATAGATGGAAACTGAGACAACATATCCGGCTTTTTCAGGAGAAGAAACACCGCCTGGAAAGAGCGGAATGCTAAGAGATGGAACAGCTATACCGTTCTCAAGAAACGGCCAAGTTTCATCAGAAGCCTAACGCATCCCACAAGGGCTTCGTGACTCGGAGCCTAAATTTGCAGGAAAAACGATGGGCTCATCTTGACGGACGAGCGTGTAGTGATCGAAAGGTGGAAGCAGCACTACGAGCAATTCTCAAATGGTGCTTAGAGTACAGGCAGTGATAGTAATGCCAGTAGTCTGCAGACTACGTCAGTTCGATGAAAACCAACCCGCTCTCTTTTTATTTATTGCTAGACTAAGACCGGAGTGCCCTGTGCAATAAATAAAAGCCTTCTCCATTCAGCTCGGTTCATGGCTGCACGTCGGCAACCGCGCAGTCTGCGGAGGGTCCGCAAATCGTCCTCCAGCTGATCGATACACCTTGCCCTCTGTGCACCTCGCCCTTCTTGTTCCCATCGGATCGTTGCCGAGAACCGTTTTCACCGGATTACTGTCCGACATTCTGGCTACCGTGCCCGACCCAACGCAGTCGTCCGATTTTCGCGGTGTGAACGATGGTAGGTTCTCCCAACAGCAGATGCAACTCGTGGTTCATTCGCCTCCTCCACTTACCGTCCGCCATCTGCAATCCATCATAGATGGGACGCAGCACTTTTTTTTGAAAACTCCCAGTGCGCGTTGGTCCTTTACGAGATCGCCCAGGTCTCGTGTCTGTAGAGAACTACCGGTCTGATAAGGGTTTTGTAGATAGTCAGTTTGGTAAGGCGGCGAACTCTATTCGTTCGGAGTGTTTTGCGGAGTCCAAAGTACGAACGATTTCCTGCAATGACGCGTCTCCGAATTTCTTTGCTGGTATAGTTTTTAATATTTTTTGTTCATTTATTTATTTGCTTGATCACCTGCATCTGACCTATGTCTTAATGAAGTAAAAAACTAAACCAAATTAAATTACAAAAATATTCGGTACAATCATAAATTATGCCTAGGTAACAAAGTCGAATTGCTGGAACCTTTCGTTGAACCTGGATACCATAAACCAAATGGGGTCACGTTGTCCATATCGGGTGTTGCGAGCGTCCGTCAGCAGAAAGTTATGCCGTCTCAAGGATCTCTCCGGGACATAAATGTTCATCTCAGAGAGAATAGCTGGAGCATCGAGCTTTACCTCTCAGAACTTTACCAATAAAAGCGAGAGAACCATGAAAAAAGTGCCATCGAATGACTGGTTTTGGTGCTAAAACTGAAATGTCCCCTTCCACAGGTTCCCCGGGGCCAATCCGTAGGTGCTGGAAGCGGTCAGAGCCATCAATGGACCATTTTATATTCATACTTCGCTTCCTGATCGAAAACCATGAAAAAAGAGCCGTCGAATGACTGATTTTGGTGCTAAAACTTAAATGTCCCCATTCACAGGTTCCCCGGGGACATCCCAGCGACTCCAGGATTCGTTCATTCAATTGGTTTATCATTCTTGACACATTAGAATCCTTCTGGAATAAAATCATAGTGAACGATATATCAGAAAGCGAGATTCAAATGAAATTGTGGCCAGACCCCTTTGATAAGTATCGATCGGAACCGATCATAAAGAAATGGCCATATCTCACTTTTTTGATCCTAATTTTTTTGACCATCCCCTGTAGATGACTCTTCTATGTCAAAATGGTTTAAACTTTATGATATGAGATGTTCTAAGAAAATAGATTTGTAGTAATATGATGATTGGACCCTCCTTAGTCGTACGGTAAGAGGCGTGGCTACAAATCAAGACCATGCTGAGGGTGGCTGGGTTCGATTCCCCGTGCCGGTATATGCAATTTTCGGATTGGAAATTATCTCGACTTCCCTGGGCATAAACATAAAAGTATCATCGTGTTAGCCTCATGATATACAAATGCAAAAATGGTAACTTGGCTTAGAAACCTCGCAGTTAACAACTGTGAAAGTGCTTAATATGAACACTAATCTGCGAGGTGTCTCTGTCCCAGTGTGGGGATGTAATGCCAATAAGAAGAAGAAGAAGAAGTAATATGATGACAATGACTACTACTTGGTGGTACAAGGAACTTCCTTTTAAATTTAATATAATGTCATCGCATCGACAGCTCTACTTAGTGCCATGTAATTCTTGCTGACTCGTTTGCGAGGAAATCACCTGTCACTCGCAACGCAAACCACACAGAGGATTTGCCCTTTATCCCATCGTAATTACCGAGTATTCATCACGATAGACGAAGGGTTGCTGTCCTCTAGAGAAGCGCAAAAAATAATACAACAAGAGAACAAGAGTCGCGCCTTTTTTGCAGCGAGGGGGATGAGCATTAATTACCATACCCGGAGGGAATCGTGACAAAGTGCTGACTCGTGGTTAAGTGAGTGAATTTTTGCGACGCCGCCGTTCGCAGTCAAGGAGCAAGTGATTTGCCACTAATCCACCCTCCTTTTTTTCGACTGCGCGATTCGATTGCAACAAAAAGTAAATATTTACAGTGAATTTGAAGTTTATATGTTGGGGATTTGAATTATGTTGTAGGACAAATATTACGAAACATTTAATTTCTCTCATATAATGTTCGATGATGGTTGCCACCTACCACGTACAAATTGTTGATCTCACATGATGACGACAAATTGATAAAACGTAATTTGATGGTTGCTGGTTACATTTACCTTCCTCACGTGTCCGAGGAAGGTAGGCGAGATGCCACATAGTTGAAGCATTGTTATCAATTGAACTCATTACTACGTGCTCGTCGTGCCCATCGAAATTCATTATACAGTTTCAATTATACCGGCACCGCGCAGTGATGTTGATCAATTAAACACAACACTCATTGATGTCCATTTGAGTGCTATCTAGCACAAATTAATTATCACGCGTGTTTGATGGTTGGAATGTTGCTTGTGGCAATCAAGTGGGAGACATGTTTTTCAGCACCCATTCCGCACGTTTTTTAAATTTAAAAAATGACTGTTTTACTGTTGATGCTGTTGATGCTTAACTTCATGTCTTGTTCATCATTCACATTTTTAGTAAAAAAATATTCCAATATCAACAGCTCTCGCCATTATCTAAAATTAATCCTTTGCTATTTGTGCAATGTTACAATGTTTTTACCTTGCTCTAACAACAAAGTTGTACCGAAATGCTATCATTTCAATCCAAAATCAAACTTTTTTAAAGAAGTCTCGGAGACCTATGATGTTATTTACCAATCGACTCAGCTCGTCGAACTAAACCAATGTCTGTCAGTCCGTGTGTATGTGTGTGTGCACAAAAACCGAAAAAAAAACATTAGCCTTTTTTTCCATATAGATTAACCGATTTTCTCGCAACAAGTTACATTCGACGGGAAATAAACCCTAGTTAATTGATTGAATATAATCACGATCGATCACTGCGTTCAAAAGTTATGAAGAAAATGGGGTGTTACACCATATAAGCTTGGATGGTTGATTCGCTATACAGCGTTTGCAAGAGATGTAAGCAATTATTTATGATGTGTATCAAACTATAAGCAAACTGTAAGCAATATTTAACACAGTTCTTTGATCAACGCTTGACAACAATTGATATTTTTACACGACACACTTTTTAAATATGTTGTTTGAGTTTTAAATCACTTTTATGTCCTAGAATTTATTGTTTGAAAATATTTAGAATTGGCCCGCAAAAATGTGAAGAAACTAAAAAGTAACCTGGAAGACCCTGGAAGACATCGTAATTGATTTTTTTTCCTTATAAATAAGACTTTGATTGACTACATTTAATAACTATACTCCATCCACTTAGCTTCATATTATTTGCGCATACTCCCCAACATAATAAAACATGAACCTTTATATTGTTTATAATAAATGCACATGCCCAAAAACCCACTGGATGCTCATCCAGCATACTACTGAGACGACCAACAATATCAGGTCTGCCGTATTTCAATTTATACTTGTCCCTTCGCATTCATTCGAGATGTGGAAGATTTGCCCAGACCATTGCAACATGCTGAAGATAACTTAAAGCATAATTATTTTATTACAAGATTTTTGGATTTCGAAACTATTACTTGAACGGAATATTTCACTTTTTAGTTACAGGGGTCCCTAAGAATGGGAAATACAGTTCAGCTTGGTCAACCACTGTTATTTGTTGAATTTTAATAACCAACACATAAAATATGCTTGGTGTTGATTGTGTTCTTCTGCTCATTTATTTATTTTCTTTCTTCTTCTTCTTCTTCTTCATTTAGTTAATAATATATTTAAATTTCAATTCTACACAAATTCTTGCCCTTCTCGCTGGACAAACCGTTGATCGAAGCCTCGATTGCTTCTGCGCCGCCTGTGTTATATGGATGACATACCACAATGAAAGGTAAGAAGAACTTGAAGACATGGAACATGTAAGTCCATCAACTCGTGAGGCTGAAAAGATGAACAAAATATAAGGATTATTCGATTGTTTGAAACCTGAAAAACGATTTTTTAAACAAATCGTAAAATTTATTCCAATGGTCAAACGTAAATTGGTTAAAAGGGTAATCAGAAGAAGGTAATATATTATAGTTTAAATTAGGTTGTATCAAATATTTAGCTTTTTAGGTTTTAGGTTCCATTCTCCTACTTTGTATCTTACTCTATATTTCTCATGTTCTTGCAATCGCTAGAACTGGAAATGGACTTCCATACCGTTTCCATTTCTATCCCCTCTATACCTTCAACTTGACTGTTCTAGCAGTAGCTGCTATAATTGGAGATGACCTAAAAAGCTCGTTTTCTACATCCAATTAGAAATTCCATCAATTGCTGCTGTTCGGGAAGGAAAAACGGCCGACTCTTTTTAACATAACGCTTAAAGCTGTAAATATTTATTTTAGTTAATTAGAGCTCATTTTAAGAAACACAATTCCATCTTACATATTCTGATGACCCTAATATTCAAATTTCCTCGAACAAACAATTTCTATGCCTGGTTTTTAGCGCTATAATGAATTTAGTGGGGAATAATTTAGGTTTTATTTAATTTAAAAAGATATCGATTGCTACTTGTTTCGCGTCAATTATTCGCGAATCTGTTGATTCACGGCAAGGGCAAGCACTGGCACCTAGGATCACTATGGGGACATAATTAAATCTTTAGCGTTCTGTATTAAATAAGACAAATAGTTAGCTAACCTACAATGCTAGTTCAGCATACACGTATGTATACCACGATCTTAGCTGAACCACTGCCACTAAACCGCAATCATTTTTAAATACGCACTCAAATTATCGACTTGTGCAACTATAATTCAACATTCAATATTTAAATTATTAAGGGTATGCGATAAGACACTTTTTCCTAACGAAACGAAACGAAATTTCAAATGTCTATGTTGATTCGAAACGAATCGAAACGAAATATAGTTTTACTTTCGAGACTTCGAAACGATACGAAATCAAGGTCCATTTAATTCGAAATTTTACGAAACGAAACGAAACTCTAAATTTTCTTCCGCGGAATTTTTATTGAATTGATTTTACATTAATTCTGATTTCATGTTTTCGAAGTCAAATAATTGCTTTGTGACCAAGGCAATACCCATGCATTTGTGCCGCTTTCAAAGAAATACATCGTGCAGTGTGTGCTTCCGAATCTGATCTGAATCTGATAGGGGAATTGTTCCGTTTTCCATCTCACTGAACATATATTCATCGCATCGTGAAACAAAGAAATACGGCACCAATTTCGTCGCTTCTTTTTGTAAACATGCGTGCTCACTGGTGAAAAAATCACAAAAATAAGAAACAAACCAAATACCTTTTCATTGCTTTGTTTTTGATGGGATGGAAATGAAATGGGATGGATGAAGTGTCGAACGGTACCCCTATATAAATTGTGGGATTTTTTAAGTATTCTAATTAAAATTCTGTTAAAAACCTTATTTCACTTAAAATTATGTGATTAAGCTGAAGCATACTTCATATTGACTTTAATCTGACTTTAGACTTTAATCAATAACTGATAATATCAGCGTGGTTTATGGTATTCAGCTAACTCAAAACCAGAAAATGAATGCATAGATATTGTGTTTATCTAGTGGGATACTCATTTATATATCAACATCTGCCAGGCGTATACGCAGATAGAGAATTGTTAATAGGGTAAAAGTTCCGATGGTCGTGGGTGTTCCTATAGTTGCGGTAGTATGGTATACTTAAAACTTACAAATCGCAGCAACCCACACTGTCAAACAGTTAGTATATCTGTCAGTTTCCGAACCGAGCCACAATATCTATGGTAGCCATTCTCAACTGGTAAATACCAGCAAAATACAGATTTAGGGGGGGCGGGGGGGCCATGGCCCCGGGCCCCCACAAATATTATGTATCAATGCTAACCTTTTTTGTACATTTTGGGCCCCCCACAAGCTGTCGGCCCGGGGCCCCCTTCCGGCTAAATCCAGCCCTGGTGAAGCCACCTTGGTAAGCAACTAAATTACTAAAATGAAGAATCAAACTTCGATTTTCTTTCAAGGAACGATGAAGTTAATCATCCTGAACTAATATCTTTGCTGTGCATATGCACAGCATATGTTTCGAAATGGACTAATTGATATGATTTGCGAAAAAGAATCCACGTGTCTTGGAGGGACTCGAACCCTCAACCTCCTAGTAGGAGGCGTACGTACGGAATAATATGATTCAAACGCACTAGCAAAACACCACAGGGCACCTGATTCAACCTTCAACAGTTAATATATGGGCCTGGCGTTTTGGGTTGATAGTTCATTCGTTCTGAAATGTTGCCTTTTCAGCAACAAACGTTGCTTAGCCTACACGGAAGAAATAAACTACCCAATAGTGAGTTTAATTCACCCAACCTCGAACATCCGTACGGGAAGCCAAAATTGAGTAAGTGGGGTCGAAGTAGTTTGCCTTTACTCCCATGTTGAAAAAGTACCCAACGGAAAATTCATTTACCCAAATGTAAGTTTAATTCACTCAATTTCGACCTCAGGTAATAAAACTCAAAATTGGCTTCCCGTATTGAACTGGCGTCGTTGGATTGTTTGGCTCTTTTGTTTTTGACAACAAAAGAAAGAGTGGATGAAAGAGAAGAGAAAAAATAACTCAAAAGTAAGTTTAAAAATACTCAATTTTGGGTACTTTTTTCTTCCGTGTAAAACATGTCTTACTGAGACTTTTCACACACAAAAAAAAACATTTTTACTACTTAGACTATTATCAGAATTTTTATTACATCGGTTCATGTATTCTTGACCGATGCACTATCGTTTGCAACCATAAACTATGTAGGGCTTTAGGATCCAATTGAGTGTAAGAAACAGCTGCTATGGACAATATGAGCCGACCACGCCCTTACAGGAGAGGAAAATTAGTTTGACACTCATCATTATAAGAGGCAGAGGAATGCTCTGCTTCTCCGTGGTCGCCACGGGAAAGGAACCGTTGGTTTGTTGAAAAATTTTTGATAAATCACGACAGTACGAGGCAGTATGGTTTAAGTCTGAATTTGTTTCGAAATTCCGCGGAATTCCGTTAAATTTCGTTAAAAGCTAGTTTTTTCTAGCGAAATATTTGTAATTTTACGAAACGAAACGAAATCAAGAAATCAGATTTCGCCATGCTCAAATTCCGCGAAATTCCGCGGAATTTCGTTTCGAACCACCTGAAACGAAATTTTTCGAAATACCGCATATGCTTATAAATTATTAAGAGAATAAATGCACATCAAATCTGTAGCCTGCATATGAATCCTATTACTTCTAACAGCATCAACAATCTACTGTTGTTTCGTAGAGATGGGTGTATCATTCGTTGGCTCGGCTTCGGAGCAGTTGTCTCCTGCTGACAAGGTTGCCAAATTTGGAGCGGCGTCGTCAACATCCCCCTCCTCGTAAAGCTGAATGTCAGTCTCAGCTTTACTGGTTCCTGCGACGTCTAGCACTGCCAGTTTGGTAACCGGTCTTCTAAAAACTCCGCTCGATGTCTGCACAATCCCTTGACGAACTTTGCCGTCACGACCTCGCACCACATCCAAGATTCGTCCTCGAGTCCACCCGTTGCGTCTCTTATCTTCGACTATAACCACTAAGTCTCCAACCTCAATTGCCTTGACATCTCCAAACCATTTAGTACGCCGTGTAAGGGTTGGAAAGTATTCCCGTATCCAGCGCTTCCAAAAATGATCCAAGTTTGCTTGTAAGATATCCCAACTTTTACGAAGTATTTTTTCGGGGCAGCTTGCCACTCTCGAAGGTTGCTTCACGCCACTTGAACTCCCCAACAGAAAATGGTTTGGCGTAAGCGCCTCTTGTTCTGGAGCATCCAGCGAAAAATATGTTAAGGGGCTGGAATCCAATATAACTGAAAGGTCGCACCCCTGGTGACAGTCGAACTTCTGGCAATGGTCACATTTTAGGGACGGTCCGTTGTGCCTTATAAACTTTGCACCATTGGCAATTCCTTGATACGGTCTTTACAACCACATGAATCCGTGGAATGAAGTATCTTTGCCGAAGCTCGTTAACGATCGTCTCCGTATTACCGTTAAGGTACTTCCTGTGGTAAAAGTTGACGATCAAGTTCGTCACATGGTGTTTCCATGGGAGTATAACAGGATACTTAAGGTCATATTGATCCACGCGCGCAGCTCCAGTTCGGCTGTCGATTCGCAAAACCTTGAACTCGTCTAGCATTGGCGTAAGCTTGTATAGCGAGCTGGTTTTATCAAGTGTACGCCGATGATCTTCCGGGAGATGTTTGTTGTTCTCCATGATAGACACCTCGTCCGGATAAACTGTCCATTGTACCATCCTCCAGGTTAAAGTCTCTGCTGCCTTCAGTTCATCGTGAGTTGGTCCTTTCTCAACGCTAGAGTTTTTTTTTTTGGACGTTGTGGATGGTGAAAAAATGGTAAACGTAAGCCACAGCACGAAGTAGTCTATTCCAATTGGAAAACCGTTCGAAATTGATAAGAGGCGAACTTATTTCGTGATACATTTGGCATGGACGTAGTTCTATGTCTGTTAAGTTAATCGGCGGTTTTGGGTTCAGCCAATGTTCTTCCGGCAGGCCTAGAAATTTCGGTCCTTGGATCCAGCGGCTTTCCTCGTTGAAACAAGACCCCTTGCCCCATTTTGTGGCTTCATCGGCGATATTGTGGTTTTGGAATCTGACCAACAGTAGCGTTTGTGTATCGGGACCGTGTGATTTTCCCCTACGAATGATAGTAATCGTGTTCACAAAACGGCTGCCATCAGTTCCAAACGTGGAATGGAGGCGTATTTGATCGGCGCAACCTTAGTTTTAGCAGTTACGAGAGAGCATTGTGGGTTGCCTTCCGTATCAACGATCCTGAAGTATACGACAGCCAAATACGCCGCCTCGCTGGCGGCGACGAATAGATTTGCTTGCAATGTGCCATACAGCTCCGCGCTGGCAGCCTTGAAATAGCATCACTTTGTCAAAAATATCGATCGATTTCCGCCACCGATGAACAATTTGGTCATCCACGCACTCGTCCCAGCTCGCTCCGCTTCGCCATACATCCTGCGTAATTATTTTGCCATGTACTAGGAAAGTCGCAAGAAGCCCAAGCGGATCAAAAAGAGTCATCACAGTCTTCAGTATTTGGCGTTTCGTGGGAACAGCTTAAAAATGGATAAGTTCCTCTATTTCTGCCCTGAATTTTGTTTAGAAACACAGCGTATCGGTTTCTGTCATCCAAAGCATACCTAGTACCTTCTCGGTTTCACTGGAACCTGCTGTCGTCAAATCTTTCGTAGTAGCCTTCGGTACTTCTCCCATATCTTTTAGAATCGTCAAATTATTGCTCGACCAATTCGGAATCACAAATCCGCCGCTTGAATGTATATAACGAACTTGTTCAGCGACTCTTTTCGCTTCCGCCGTATCCTCGAAACTGTCGAGGTAATCGTCGACATAATGGCGATTTAAAATTGCCTCTGCCGCCCTGGGAAACTGGGTTTCATGATCCTTCGCGTTTCGATTTTTGACAAATTGTGCTGATGAAGGGAACTTGCCGAGCCAAAGGTTAGGACAACCATCAAGAATACTTTTGGCGGTTCTGCAGCAGAATCACGCCACAGGAAGCGTTGGGCATGTCGGTATTCTGCGGCGACACGAATTTGGTGAAACATTTTCATCATGTCACCACAGACGGCCACCGGATACTGGCGATATCGGAAAAGCGCGGAGGGTAACGGAACCAGAAGTTCAGGTCCCGGGAGCAGAAATGTGTTTAACGAAACACCGTCGACTTTTGCCGCCGCATCCCAAATTATCCGTACCTTAGATGGCTTCTTGGCGTTAACTACAGTACCCAAAGGAAGTACCATACACGTCTGGGATCTGCGTCGTCCAGTTCCACTTCTGTGGCCTGGTGGGCATATACTTTCTCCTGATATTCCTGCAGTTGTTTGTGCAAGTTTGCCTCCATACGTCTCTCCAAACACTTCAACCGTTGTAGGGCCATTGGGAAACTGTCGGGAAGCTCAATGTGGTCGAATTTCCACAATAGGCCTGTTGCAAAGTGGTTTCCATTCCTACGGGTGGTTTCGTCAAGAGTGCGCCTTGCTCTTTGGATCTCAACCGATTCTATCGGTTTTATTACACGTAGTCCGGTGTCTTCTGCGTCGAAGTACTCGCGAATCAGGTTGTCTAGTCTCTTCGTGTCACAAATATGGTAACTGAAATGCTTTGTATCATGGTCCTCTGCCAGGCTTCCGTATACACACCATCCTACACGTGTTTTTGTAGCTATGGGACCTTCTGATCCCTCCACAATCTTTTGCGGTACAGCTAGAGATAGATTCCGCAGGCCAATCAACAATTGAGGCTTCGCATTATTATAGCTGCGGACCGGTAATCCTGCTAGATGCTGATACTTTTCTTGGAGTTCTTCAAAGCAGAGCGTTTGAGAAGGCACTCCACGGTTCTAGCGTTGTTCAAGCTGTATTTTTTCCGGTAACCCAGCTCGGAGATTTCAAGTATAACGATTCGCGAGCTGTCTTTGGAGCGTGTAATATCGGCAGTCCATTTCAAGCATAGTGGTATTACCGGCCCTTTTAGATCTAACTGCTTCGCTAGACCTTTTCTACTAAAGTGGCAGACGAGCCCTCGTCCAAAAAGGCGAAGGTGTCAATGGATTTCGATGGTCCCCGTACAGTTACTGGAATGATGCGGAAAAGTACGGATTGGTTGCAGTGGTGATACGTGTGACTCTCCGTTGCCCTAGAGGACCTCGAGTAGACGAAAATAGCTCATCATTATCAAATGTTGATAAGATAGCAAAATGAGATATTTACATGATTGATATTAGAGATAAAAGATCAGACGACAATATCAATATTTTGCACTGAAATATCATGAGGAGATCAAGTTGTGCTTTTTGTAAGAAGTGATCAATATCAGGTGCCAAGACTTGCAAACTTGATGTTCAAATGATATTTCGGTGCAAATTATTGATATTGTTGCCAGTTCTTTTATCTCTTATATCAATCAAAACCATGTTTAGATATTCTGTTCATGGCTTCTGCCCGGGACGAAATACTTCCAGTTCTCGCCGTTGCCGGCGCGTGTAGTAATGGATGATGGCGATACTGACACCCTTCGATTTCACATCTAGATGAACTCCTGCATGCTCTCTGTCCGTGTTGGCTTAAGCAACAGCGACAGAATTTCAATGCGGTGATTGTTTTCCACCGGCTATCTACGCTACATTTTGTAAACGAGTCGATGACTGCCCTTTTCACAGACCGGACAGGTTCTTGAAATTTCATTCTTGCGTTGAGTTGACCGCGTAACATCGGCAGCCTCCACATGCGAGTAAATATGCCCCTTTTTTGTTTTTGGCTTTTCGGGTCTGTGGCTCTGATTTCCAGTGTACAAGACTATCTTACTCACTGATTCTACCACGGATGACATAAAGGTGCTGAAGGTTTGAAGGTTTGCATCTGGGAAATGGATCAACTGCTGAGCCCACTGCATCTTCACACCGGCTGGTAGCTTCTCTACCAGTTCTTGTAGTAGAACAGGATTGGAGAAATGATTTCGCCGCTCTGCGGCAATAAGGTTTCCAGACCAGGTTTCTGACAGCCACGCCAAAATCGATCAGGGTTTCGAACCGTTCTGATTTCGGTGCAGGGGCATCCCAAACGTTTCTAATCAGCTTGCTAATTATTATTTCAGGACGGCCATACAGCGTTTGGAGCGTGCGGATAACTTCCGGGACAGAGTCTGGATTCAGCAAGTTATACCGCACCGATTTCAATGCGTTGCCTTTAAAACAACGCTGAAGGCGTGCCAGGTTTTCTACTCTACTGAACCCACAAGCTGAAGTGCTGTTGCGAAAGTTGCTTATAAATAACTGCCAATCTTCCGGGTTGCCGTAAAACTCAGGCAGATCTCTGGGCATCACTTGTCTTGTCGAAAGCTGTTCGGGAGACGGTTGAGGCTCTTCCGGAAAGAATGGATCTGCCACTGGTCCTTGCGAATTTGATTGTTGCTGTTGCGGAGTACTGATTTGACCAATATCCGTCGAGCGTGCGAAAGTGTTACGCGGCTGCTCGCGTAAGCGGGGACCGTTCACCTGAAATGGGTCCGTCCAACTGCACTCGCGAGTATAGTAAATGAGAATGGAATACTTTAGCGGCTACTTTAGCTTGAACTGCATTGGACTGGTGAACCGGGGTCTCGACTAGAGCTGGTCTAGTAGGAATTGATGGGGCAGTCTTAGGAATTTCCCGTTTTGATACGTTGCGTAGTGTCCATATTGATTCGGCCACTGGTCGTAGTGGATGTTGGTGTAGCTGTTATTTACACTTCTGAAGCTCTTCTTGGAGATCTTGCAGAGCCTGGCGATAAACCTTTGAAGCTTCCTGGCACTTCAGTAGTTGAGATTTCAGAAGCTGGTAGTCAGTTGGAGCTTTGTTGGGCACCTTTTCATCACGTACTTTTTGAATCCGTCTCACAACAACTGCTCGTTTTACTTGATCCTTGTTTATATCGAGGTTATTCACCTCGACCAATTTGCTATCAGTAACGACATCGGTTTGATCAAGCGATATTATGATCGGTGGCGAACGATCTGGATCGGCATTTGTTTTGATTGTGCCTACCGCACCATCTTCATCTTCAGGCGAGTGGTTGGCGGGGTTCGACTGAGTGGCGTTGGCGGCAGAGGGGATCTTCGGGTCGGTGAGCCACTTGCTCACTTGGAGCGACACTGCTACTTCCCCAACCCAATCGTGAACATGCTTCTCTCGTTCTCGAGCTTCAATTTGCGCGATATGGCTGCGTACGCTGCGAGTCTCAGCTTCCTCGTCTATCGCACACTGTTCCATGAGATCATATTTAGTTTAAAAAAACTCTTTCTCCAAGCTAATCGCGAGTTCTTTTTTCCGCAACTCTTTTTCCTCTGCTAGTCGTTGCAAGCTAATCTCAAGCAGCGCTCTCAGGTTCGACGACGTCGCGTCGTCCGGGTTGAGACAGACCGTGGCGGTGGTGGAGATAGACACTTGACACATATCCAATCAGTCTGGTTGTCTACAGAAGCATCGACTTTGGCACAGGAGAAATACCACCATGCAGTGCTGTTAACACACTGTACAATGTCGTCAGCGGTGTCGGGTCGAACACATCCAGCGCATTTATAGCCATCGGGGCTGTCGGGCTCTGAACTTATATTCGACATCTGTGCCGAATATATTTAAGATTTGTTCGGGAAGGAAAAACGGCTGACTCTTTTTAGCATAACGCTTAAAGCAGTAAATATTTATTTTAGTTAATTAGAATTCATTTTAAGAAATGAACAATTCCATCTTACATATTCGGATGACCCTAATATTCAAATTTCCTCGAACAAACAATTTCTATGCCTGGTTCTTAGCGCTATAATGAATTTAGTGGGGAATAATTTAGGTTTTATTTCATTTAAAAAGATATCGATTCTTACATGTTTGACGTCAATTATTTGTGAATCTGTTGATTTGTTTACGGCAAGGGCAAGCAGTGGTACCTAGGATCACTATGGGGACATAGTTAAATCTTTAGCGTTCTGTAATAAATAAGACAAATAGTTAGCTAACCTATAATGCTAGTTCAGCATATACGTATGCATACCACGATCTTAGCTAAACCACTGCCACGCAATCATTTGTAACTACGCACTCAAGTTATCGACTTGTGCAACTATAATTCAATATTCAATATCTAAATTATTAAGAGAATAAATGCACATCAAATCTGTAGCCTGCATATAAATCCTCTCACTTCTAACAGCATCTACAATCTATTGTTGCTTCGTAGCGATGGGTGTATCATTCGTTGTCTCGGCTTCGGAGCAGTTGTCTCCTGCTGACAAGGTTGCCAAATTTGGAGCGGCGTCGTCAACAGCTACTATCTATAACATTGGCAGCTCGTTAACCAAGACGAACCTCTGGCTCTCGAACCGAACTGGCAAGTACAGAGGTATATTCGGCTTGCAGTGGGCGAGTGATTACGTCATCATTTCCTCCCCCTTCCCTACATTGACTTGCATTCTGACGTGGCAGGCGCCAGTATGACCTAACAAATGAGATCACCAGTACTTGTACATTGTAGATGAGTGCTAGTCCCAAGCATGCATCTGTTGGTTCTCTGTGCAAGAACAGCTGATCTGGTCATAATGGAGTAGCAACTACGGGCAGTCAATTAAGCTCAAGCTCAAGCTCCGCGCAATAGACGCCGATAAGTACACGAATGTAAAGATATTCCAAAGCGAGCGCATACAAGGGCGTCGAATAGTTGATTACGAATATTTTGTTAAAAGGCTTATCATGGCTCAAGCAATACACTCGCAGCGCTGCAAAGGTCTTTTAGTTAATATCACGAAGATTTCAAATCGATGGTTTCGACATTATACCTCAAATGCCACGTGTGCAACAAAATAGTTCGTGGATATTCTGAAAAAAGTGGATATTCTGAGTAGAATTAAATGAGCAACAGTTGGTCAACTCATGTGCAGCATTGAAAGGATCGTGGGACCAACGCAGTAATGTAGCCCTTGATTCTTTAAAAAACATTGGCACTCATCCGGTAACTATCTACAAACAAACAAATGTCAACTATTTTACATTTTGTTATGCAAAGATTTGATCATTTTTCAAGAATTTCTAATAATAATTTTACTGTATTTTCTAGCAATATGAAAGCCACAAGTTATCGACAAATCTATGATCAGTATTTTTCTAAGAGGAAATGAAATCTGGATGAGGCAATATCCAGGTAGTGTTAGGCTGGGCTCACTACGCTATCTAAAATCCTATAAAATCAACTTTATTTGCACTAGCAAATTCACTCCGGAAATACTTCAAGGAGTGACTATTGTGCGTTGCGCTCACTGCTTTGTACATCTCTACGCTTCTTGTATCCTCATGCACAACCTGTGTGAAAAAAAACATTTCGACACCACTTTAGCCACAACACTTCTCTACCAGGACGGCGGAAGTGTCCGCAGCGCCTGGACAGGGTGTCAGGTATCGCATGTATCGTGTTAATTTTCAAATCTTACTTATAAGTTCGTAATTGGTATTGCCACCACACTAAGGGTCAATAAGTCCTCAACAGTATGAGTAGACTGTTAGAGGTGGCGGCAAGTTGGTAATGAAATGCCTTCAGTTTGCCAGCAGTCTGTTACCTGTTCGCCCGCTGCCTTGGTAGAAGAGTGTTTCGCTACACTCCTAGAAAATACAATAAAATTATTACAGAAAATGCATGAGAAACTACCGAACCCTAATAACATGTCAATGGAGAATGTTTGACAGTTTTGTTTGTTTGTAGATACCGGATGAGTGCCAATGTTTTTCAATGAATCACTGGATAGAGAAGCATTTGTATACCTGACCACGTCCTTTCAATCACGGAAGGATTGGAAGAATATTAGTTCAACATCTACTAGTGAAGATGCAAGGAGCCCGTACTACCTCCGTAGAAGTCTCAGGAAAAAAAAACTTGTGTTAGTGGGTTTGGTAAACAATAGGGAGCTCTATTCGACAATATAGAGCGTTTGTCAAAAAAATATAAGGTTGAATATTATTAAAATATGGAAATTCTCAACACTGTTTCTTCGTCCTTTGCCAGCCCCTTCCCATTCTTCCAAAGTTAAGTCACCGAACCTATCAACATTTTATTACGCCCTATATAAGAATAATTAAATTAAATAGAATAGAGAAGTTAAATTGTTAACCCGAGAAAATATCCATCCGAGCTACATACTTCTCTTAGACGAGTTTCTGTGACTATACGATCAAATCGAGTAACAAAAGAGTTTCAGCAACCAAATCATTCAGATGTGTGCTACTAGGGATCCAATGGGTCAAATAATAACTTAAATTTATTATTGAATTTAATTATTTTGAGAGCGTTAAACATAATAAATGTTTCACAGATAAAATACCTCAAAAACCTCGCCGAGACTGCATCGAAATAAATTGATCGTATCAACCGTGGCATTTGTTCATGATAACTGAAGGCCGTATTTTTGCAAGAACAGGTAGGATGACACAGTATCATACTGCCCATGATCGGTTATTTGTAACATTTGCAGTTTGGATGATTTTGTAAATCGTGTGTCAATCCTCCCCACAAACTAAATCACTTCCAGGTTACCACAGATAAGCAATATAGTAATGCCTATTTTACTGTTGTGGGATTAGATGCAGTAAATTGAGCTTTCTGAACGATTCACAGGTTTATTACATAATGAGCAAAACGGCGAGTGTATATATACCGGATTTACAAAACAATGGAATTCGGGAAAATATTATTTCGGCCGTGGAAAAAACAGCAGCAAAAGCAGAGTTTCCATTTCAATGGGAGGAACCAGAATGTTTGTTGATTCGTGTCACAATTTCGCCAGCTGTCGTTAATGACTAATTAACTAGACCAATTTGTTAAACTAATTTTGAGTTTTACGATTTACAGCTATATCCAATGATGGATCCACGGTGCTGCTACTGAAAAAAGATCCTCAGAAAAAGAATAAAAAATAGTATCAAGTAGTGCGTTACCAAAACAAGTGATCAACAAAAATACTCGTATTCAAGCTTGTACGATGATGCACATATGTGATATGAAAAATTGTTTTGGCAATAATTTCTTCCAGACCCATCCCAGACAAAAATGTTGTCATTATTTTGACAGTTCATGCTTGCAATAATGTGTGTGCTCGTATCTAAGACACCAATAGTACTACAATATATAAATGCCCGTATTACACCAATATTCACAAAGATTTGTTTTGGGTACTCAACCAACCTTCACCTTAAAATAAACTAAAGAATGGCACTTGACGTAAAATCAATAATCACGTCCTGTATCAAATGTACTATGAAGAGAATCCTGTCGTTGAACATAAAGTAGTTCTCAGAAGGTTGTTCACTTAACGCGAATGTTGGAAAAAAGTAAAGGGAAAACAATATTCAACAAGGGATCGTATCGTACATATATTGTTGAATACTTCCAATGGCCATGCATTACTTCCTCTCGAAGCCGCAGTCACATTCACGTGTCAGAAGCTACATTGCCGTCTAACGAAGTAGGGTAAAATGCCCAATAGTGACCCCTCTAGTAGCGGAAGATATCTCTTCCTGTCATAAGGAGTATAAATTTCAACATATTAATTCCGCTTGATATCTGATAACAAGTTCTGCACCTCCTCTGCACGATACATACATAAAGCACTCAAATACACGAAGCCATTTGTTGAAATTAACATTTTAAAGTCTGACTAAATTCGCCTTATAGTAGACCCTCTGGGGGTCCAAATAGGAAATTGCTTCCCTACAGTCGACACTTCATTTGATTGTCATGTTCCGGTTCGGGGCGTTCTTCTTCCCTATTATGGACCTCCCAAGATATTCCTATAATGGACACTCTCGTGTTTATTTTTCATAGAATTGTAAAAAAAATCATCTAATTTTACTTTCCATAGCATTCCCAAGGCATGTAATCATATCATAGGACTGTAAGGTAGGTTCTCCCGATGGAATATCATAGTAAAATATTTACAATGTGCTGTATTAATGCAAAAATAGCTGGAAGGTCCACTATTGGTTGGGAGTCCACAATTGGACTCTTTACCCTATATATCCAAATGACATCATCATTCAAGTAATCGAAATAATGTGTTCGTCCCTGTCTCTCAAACAAAGTTCGGACTTATTGGTTTTTTGCTCCCTACTATCGGATGGCAATACTGCATTAAGTAATTACAATGCAAATTATCGTATTTCAATCAACCATTTATACTGTGACATGTTTGGCCATCGATGCGAAAGGCTTACAACGAAAAACGGTCCATCCCATCAACGCTTATTGTATCTCCCAGAACAAACATCCATCGGCAGCAATCGGTCTCAAATATGTGTCTACATTGGCATTATTGTTTAACAATCAAGCTGCAGTCTACTTTCAATAAGGCCTACTATCAATAGTACGGTGGCGCTGGCGCCAATAAATGACTGTTTGGATAACTGGGCTGTCCAATTATCATCTCACACCTCCGCGCAGCACCGCACATTGGAATAGAGCCATCCCACCACGGGGGTGGAAGTGGTTGTTTTGTAGAATGATCAGAATTTTCCTCATTTGATCATGGAGTGTGAGTGTCAATCGTTGCGGCTCGATTCTTCATTTGTTGACACTGGTTGTGGTCTTGGCAGATTGAGTGAGAAATGATTATTTTCAATATCGAACAACCGCTGGAATCATGCTGGTGAAAGGACCATCTGCTTGAAGCGTGAATTAGGCAATTCACACCCAACGGGTAGCGATTTGTGATTCGATGCATAGCCGTTTTATTCGATCAAAGTACATTTAAGCCGAGATGTTTTCAACTATTTTGTCGAAGTTTGACTCATTATAGAAGCTGATTTTTAAAAGTGTTGTACACAGGAATTTTTTCTTGAATGTAAAACAAGCGTGAAAAGAGAACCAACGAGCAGAGACGAGCCAGCCGAGGGCTGCAAGTCACTCTAATAAAGACTACAATAATAATGCAATAAGAAACAATACTGAGGATCAGGGCCGGATTTATGGGGGGCCGGGGGGGGCGTGGCCTCGGGCCCCACAAATCTTATGTACCAAAACCAACCTTTTTTGTACATTTTGGGGCCCCCACATACCGTTGGCCCCGGGGCCCCCTTCCGGCTACATCCGGCCCTGCTGAGGATCATCCGCACAATTTATCGGCGAAAATTCTTAAATTTTAATTTGAAGATTTATATGTGCGCACATAAACATCCACTATCCCAGGACGCGCTCAAAACAAATTAGTGCAATCATACGCAGGGTTGCCAGTATATTTTTCAACTGTATGACGTACACCCAACTAGAGGCCTTGAGTTGTAGAAAAATCTTTGCACTAGAAGTCCACCATACAACACATTTTGAGATTCAGCTTTTGGAATGAGTTATTGACAAACTACTAAATGATCGAACGTAAATTACTAAATGATCGATAACATCCGTGGCTCTTGGTCCTTGGTAACTGTTGGGATTAAAAATTAGCAAAAAAATAGCTCGTGGTTCGTGGTCCGCCGTGCGGCGTAGTTTAATCTTGCAGGTATCACATGACCGCTGGACGGCTGCCATTTCCGGATGATGCTTCTGATCCTACTGATGAGTTGCTTCGTGTCTTTGGTCTTCCAATCACCTTTCTATACAATGAAGCTAAGTAAACAAAAATCCTTTAATAGTGTTCGAAACATTTTCACGCTTAAAATTGTCCACCGTTTACTTTTCCCACAATCTTGTTGACTTGAACTGTTGACTGTTTCAACGGCATGTTGTAACTAACTGAACATGTTGGAGTAAAAGTGTGTGGTCGACAACTTTCTGAATATTCTAAGGATTCATTCACTTATAGAAATATTTATCTGAAAGCATTAATTAAAATTCTCATAGAAAAGCATTGAAGAATTGAAATTCCCGTTTTTAGTGACCACCCCTTCCATTACTATCACATTGGCAACCCGTTAACCAAAACGAAGCTCTTCGGTATGACCTTCCAATAAAATTCCGCATGAGCTCGTGGCGAGCGCAGAGGTGGTCTCGGCTTGCAGTGGGCGAGTGATTGCATCATCAATTCTTTCCCATTCCCGACAGACCGTGAGGACGTGGCCAGCGCCATTATCGACCATTTAAAATACTAGAGCTCTCGGACTGTGTACATTCCTTGGTTTCCTGTGAAATTGCGATTGTTTTTGTCAATCAAGGAGTAGCAACTACGAAATGCACGGTAATCATGCTCATGCTGATGTTATCGTATAGTCGATAAAGTAGTTTCGCTGCATTTTCGAAATTAAAAACCACCAGTGAGGCATAAAATGACCCAAAGAACAGCCCATGACATAGAGAAGGCAAAATAATGCTAAACGTCTATTACGCCTAACGTACATTATGCTTAACGACCGTTGCGCCTAACATCCTTATGCCTAACGTCACGGGCTCCACCACATATGCCGAACATGTCAATGAGGAATGAATCCAGTTTTCCGCGAGCGGTAATGGCCGCCAGCTTGCCTTCGGGTTAGTCTCTGATTTGACGTTTTTGGAGGTCAACTGCACCCACCGCTCCGAGAGTTCTGACCAATGTGACATATAAAAAGGTGCTGATGAAGTGAATTCAAGCCTTCTTATATACCACATTGATCGAAATGCTCGGAAAGGTGGGTGCAGTTGACCTCCACAAACGTCAAATCAGAGACTAACCCGCAGGCAAGCTGACGGCCATTACCGCTCGCGGAAAACTGGATAGAAGTCGTCCGCTTGGGTTAATGATGAAGTGTCCAAACGTAATTTGGCAGATTCCTGGAAGGAAATAATCCTGTTGTACGTTTCAACGTTGTAGCCCTGGAAAAGCGAATACAAAAGTTAATCCGAAATGCCTTTCTGTCAAATTGGAACTGTGTTGCTAATTGAGTAGTGATACAAGATATTGAGTTTTAGAAGTACACATAAATATGAGGCAGGAGTAAGAACATAATCTACACCCAACCAGAGAATGCATGATTTTATGACAATCTTGCATGAATTCCAAGCACAGATTGCATTAAGTCAATATAACAAGCCATTGCATTATGTCTCTGGTCAGGAGAAAAAAGAACTAGGTATCTATGTGTTTGTGTCTACATATAATCTATTTTTAAAATTCCGTTGAGGAACGATGCATTATACATACTTCGCCAAGCTTATTTTGCTTATAAAAAATTGGCCAAAGACGAGAGTTTAACCTAAGCCCTCCATCAAGCCTAGCGCAATTCGACTGACGCGCTAGCCATCTGCGCTATACACCACATGAGAGAAAAAGTGATAGAAGACTATTATAATCATCGTTCTGTGCTATATGAATGGGATAATTCTCATATAATCACAAGTAGAAGGGTAATAGTCTAATATTACTATAGAGATAGCAAAGGGTGACGATAGTGGAATTGGCACTTTGCTTGTCTGCGTTCTCGTCTGCCATCAAACTGGACGGAGTCGGGAAGATTGTGTGAATCGAAGCTATACTGCTGTACACGATGCATATATTTGTTGCTGAAGGAGCTAACGAGAGTTGTTTAGATGTATAGATCGAAACCAAATTAACCAATTTAATACAACGAGTTGGCGTAACAAATATAACATTCTCTGAGCGGTTTGCATGCGAGATTTGATACAAAACGCTTAATGCAAAGAATGTCACAACTTTTTGTTTTGTGTGTAGAAAAGTTACCTGAATTTGTTCAATTTTTTCGGAGTTTTTATCCCATGTACAGGGTGTGTGCAAATTACTCGTACAAACTTTGACTGCATTTTTCTACACAGCCACATACCTATATGGTTGAATACTTTGATCCTTTGTTGACAAACACAACAAGTTTGGTGCAGTTTTGAATTCAGATACCTACGAAATGAAGCAGAACGTGTTGCGCACAGCTGTTGTTCAGCTTTTTATTCAAGGAAAATGTGTATCAGTGTAGCAAAGACACTGGATAGGGCGAAATCTACTGTCAGTGAAAAAAACGCACCGTACGGACTCCACAAATGCGGGAATTAATCCGGCGACGAATCTAGCGAAATTCTACAATATCCATCCGAAAGTTGGCAAAATCGCTGGAAATTTCGAAATCTTCAGTTGCTGCCATAGTTCATGATGACATGATAAAGCTGAAATCATACAAATTCTGCAAAAACCACTATTTGAATGACACCATGAAAGCGAATCGGCTCAAAAAATCAAAGATTCTTCTGAACCGGATGTCAGAGGGCCGCCACCGGTCGGTACTGTTTACCGATGAAAAAGTTTTTACCATCGAGCAGCATCACAACCACCAGAATGATCGTCAATTGCTCCCAGCTGCTTCCAAAAACCGTGGAAGTGTTTCGAGAAGTCATCATCCCGCTTCTGTCATGGTTTGGGCTGGAATTACTTACACCGGTAAAATCCCTTTGATATTCATCGATAAAGTGGTAAAAGTTAATCAGTGTATCAAGCGCTGCTGACTGACTCAGTGACACCATGGGCATCACAACATTTCGGAAATAAGACCTAGATCTTCCAGCAAGACTGGGCACCGGCTCATGGGGCAAAAAAGACTATTAGCACAGACAAACAGACATAACACTCTTCAAATTTCCATCGTTCACTGATTTACTGGTAAATTCAAATAATCATTAGTTGGTCAATCGATCACTCGTGGCGCGCCCATCGTTTTTGCTCGAGTTTGACGTTTGCTCACTACCGCCATATGGTTCGGGATTTGCCTAACTAACTGAAATCAACAGATGTCGTTAGTGTTTGAAAGACGATGAATTTGATAAGTAAATGTTCAATGAGTTATGTCTGTTTGTCTGTGCTACTAGTCTTTGCGAACGCCTTTTTCCAGGTTTTCTCCCCAAAGAGAAATGGCCGTCAAACTCACCGAATTTGAATCCAATGGACTATTCGGTATGGTCCATCTTGGAGTCAAGAGCCTGCAGAACATCGCACAAATCACTGAAACGCCTGAAATCATCTCTTCTTAAAGTTTGGGAAGAATTTCCTGTAGATGAACTAGCGGCCATCGTGGATAACTTCCCCAAACGTTTGAGCGGGGCGGCCATTTCGAACTGAATAAATAAACCTTGTTTCTTGTAAACATTTTACAATGGCCAACAATGTATATTGTTTTTTAAAGTTGTCAATAAAATATAATTTTAGCCCGACAACAAAGTACGGATAATATTCAGACACCCTGTAATTCAGTCGTGGGTCTGAAAACAAGACCATCTTAAGGACACTCCTGACGGAATCCAATTTTCAAAGTACTCGCGTTTTCAAGGGCACACCATTCGATACGGAAGCAACGCACAACTGTCAAGTTTATTGTTTCAGTCGCAGCACGCGTGAAAAAATAAGAATGACAGTTGTGCGTTACTTCCGTGACGAATGGTGTGCCCTTGAAAACGGGAGTACTTTGAAAATTGGATTCCGTCAGGAGTGCCCTTAAAGACCCTCGACTGTCGAAGTTTTTATAAGCAGCTAATCAACACATCTATCAAAGGAGCAGAGAATCGATTATTCTTCAGCTTTGACATAAAAATCTTACAATGACACGTGCCGCTCCTGCATGTTCTTCGTGCAGATATAGAGTGACTTGAAGGCTTTGATTTCGACTTAGTGTGATCCACATCATAAGTATTTGCCTACTTTACGGCTCTAATAACGCTATATAGCGAATCAACCAACCAAGCTTATAAGGTGCAACACTCCTTTTTCTTCATAACTTTTGAACGCAATGACCGATCGTGATTATATTCAATAGTGATGAACTAGGGTTTGTCCCCCGTCGAATGCTTGTTGCGAGAAAATCAGTTAATAATTACTATCTGAAAAATTGCCTAATGTTTTTCGATTTTCGTTTACAGACACACATACACATGGACTGACAGACATTTGTTCAGTTCGTCAAGCAGAATATATAACATGGGTCTCCGAGACTTCTATAAAAAATCGTTTTTGGAGTAGAATGGTGTGTTGTACGAGAAAGGCAAAAAGATGATTATTAATGCAAATTGCGAAAACATGGATCTATTACCCAGTTCGCGAAACTGCTGCGCCACTTGCTTGAAGAAATGTTCGTTCTGCAGAAAACTGACGTTCATTTCGTAAATTCGCTAACACCGCAAGCATTCGATAGCGCTTCAAGAAATTGCGTGAAGCCCTTCCACTGAAGACATTTTGCGGTAAGATTGTGGACTGTTAGCATTAGGAGCACAGAATCCATCCAGAAAGGTCTGTCTATGACAACCATCCGTTTCTCAATAACTCTTTGCTTCTTTGCAGGGTCTTCATCGTCTTTGAATCAACCGTTAGCTGCAGCCAGTTTACAATGGCGTGCCCGGAAGTGATGGACAAAATTCCCTACGTCTAGTTTTTCTTGGGCAATTGCCGGGATCGATGGGACATGAAGCACTGATACCTTCACGGCGGATATAGCCGAGCTCAGCTTTGGCCAGAATTTCCTTGTTGTCGTATCGTTTATTGTCTTTTCTTTTCGCATTTTCACCAGATGTAGAGGGCGATGGAGATTCTAATGTGACGTGGTTTAAGTCCTCCATTTTTCCTTTGAATTTCTTTGAAAAATCGTTAATGTAGTGATTAACCGACCACGTCCGACACTGCCGACACTACTGATTATGGTCAAGCGAAGATGAGCAATGACAAGATTCAAAATGAATATAAATGAATACAATCACAACGAATATGAGAATGAAAAAATAGAAGACGGAATGAATATTCAAAGCTTATCATTATCATATCAATGTGAGTTCGTTCGTTCGTTGGCATAATCAAATGAACTAACTGCCGGTTATAGAACTTGCATATCTTCCACCTCGTTAGCAATTTTCAGGTTAGTTCAAGAATCCGCTGCGATGTTGGTATTAGTATCTGGAAAAGCAAGATTCTTCTTAATTTGTAATATCAACTAATTCGACATACAGTTTTTAAAAAGATATTCACCTTTACGCACAAAAAAAGGGTATGTTTTGTTGACGATGACGAGACATATTTCACAAATGTGACTGTCGATCGATATTTTTACTTCTTAAACTACACGACCTGTGTTTTGAAATTGTATACCAGTATAATGCTTACTGACGTTTAAATATCATTCTCTTTCAAGCGCATGGAAGAATATGATTTGTTTTCATCGGGAAATGCTTCGGAAGGCAAATAAGGTGTAACTGTATTATTTTTCTGAAGGGAATAAATAACAGTTACACTTTCAAAAGACATGGGAAACGTTTGTTTTATATATAAGTGAAACGTATGAATGTTAAAATAATTCGGCTTTTTTCTTTGAATACTGCAATAGACTATTGAATATCTGGCTTAACAAAGAAAATCTTGCTTTATTGCTGCTTCCTCCTTTTCTTTTTTTGGTAAACAAAATCTGTCATAGTTTGTTCGGGTTCTGATAAAGGTTTGTTCCGAGATGCGCTTGTAAGTAGGGACACGGCAAGTATTTCCATCCATCGTCATAGGGGCAACCAACGAAAGTAACGTTGTCGAGAATATGACGAACAGACGAAAAGGTCTGTCTCAACCCTAACAAGCTTTTTTAATGACAAATGAGTTGTGGCTGGGTTCGATTCCCGGTGCCGGTCTAGGCAATTTTCGGATTGGAAAAGTATCATCATGCTAGCCTCATGATATACGAATGCAAAAATGGTAACCTGGCTTAGAAACCTGTGGAAGTGCTTAATTAACACTAAGCTGCGAGGCAGCTCTGTCCCAATATGGGGATGTAATACCAATAAGAAGAAGAAGAACGAACGAACCACAATAATTTAGTATACAGTTATTCTGCCGCTGCAAGCATAAGTCTTTGCTTGATTTCCTTTCTATATGTGATAGTTATGCTTTTATGGTCAATATTATTGCCAAAAGGGTAAAACGCTTGTCATCCGCGGTACAATAGCACTCTACCCAACAACGATCTTGATAGTACTGTTTTTGGTACCCACTTTCTGAGCGGTATATAATTCAGCTGCTTATTTTGGGTGATAAGCTCGTGCGTAGTCTTAGCTCGAAACATTCAGCAAATAACCATGTTTGGACTTAAGTAACTAAACGGAGTCCGAAAAATCTCAACCGTCTAAGACGAATTGAGTCTTCTTCTTCTTCTTCTTGGCATTACATCCCCACACTGTGACAGAGCCGCCTCACAGCCTAGTGTTCCTCAAGCACTTTCACAGTTTTTAACTGCGAGGTTTCTTAGCCAGGTTACTATTTTTATATTCGTATATCATGAGGCTAGCACGATGATACTTTTTTATGCCCAGGGAAGTCGAGACAATTTCCAATCCGAAAATTGCCTAGACCGGCACCGGGATTCGAACCCAGCCACTATCAGCATGGTCTTGCTTTGTAGCCGCGCGTCTTACCGCACGGCTAAGGAGGGCCCCTAATTCGACTCGAGTCGAGTTGAGTCAAGCACGAGACACTGAAGACGACCACACAGTTGTGGTCGAAATACGTATCTGCAAAGATATCGAAAATAACTGGTGGAATTAAATGGGGAGTACTTAATTTGTCTTAGACGGGTGAATATATTCCACTAAAAGAGCTTAATATATTTTTCCGAAAAATTTGCCTAGCTGATAGATAATAAACGTTGTGAATGATTCTTGTGAAAAATCAATGTTAATTAAACCTTAAACAAGTTATTGTACTCTCCAGGGGTCTCCTGTTGGCCTTGCGTGCAAAGACGTAGGGTTGACAATCCGGAAAAGGCGAATGCGTTTCTTGGACCGGTCTAAATAGAATGTTTTCGGGAGAGAGACATTTTCGACTTCCTGGCATAGTATATACCAATTCACTGTAGCTGGCTTACAAAATTTATACAGTAGTTCAAGTTTGGCTTTGTCAGAGTTTATCATGATTTGGAAAGAATTCTGCAATTGGAGATGGAGTAGAAAAGTGATGTTGATCAAAATCAATCGCTTGAGCAGAGGTACAGATTAGTGTGCGTAAATGGAATCCCCGTAATTTATTCCGTAAGGATAAAACTCGCTAAAGCTTAAAGGAAACTGTATGGATAAAGTATCTGCGAAGTGCAAGTAAGAGAATAGTCTACACCGTTTCCATGTTTATAAATTTGCTTATAAATTAATCAGATAAATTTTAATTAAAAAGCTAAACTTTCCTCCCACTCTGAAGATTGTTTTTCTGTTTAATTTTATGGTGGTTTAAAACTCTCTCGAGCAGTTCCGACCCGTTACCTCTTTTCTATCCTGGTCCGCTTGTGAAGTTTTATTTGCTACGGTTAAAAGAACTACCGGGAGAAAAATGAACGAGCGAAGAAAAATCAACGAACAAATAAGACGGTACGGTTGGAAACTTCTTCGTTTTAAATCTTCGCAAGATAAAAACTTGGTATGGATAAGTGTGCCTAATGCTTCGTGCATCGAGATGATTAGCAAATTGTGAACAATTCTAATTTTTGCAATAAAAGTAACCCCCTACTTTATCATGGAGCATTAACCCGTTTCGGTCTGACCTAGAAATCAAAATTGAAATAACCCGTGTAGGCTCATTTTTCGTCCGCTTCCATTAAATTTTCAGGGAAGAAGCGTCATCATGTCTATTTTTTGGTACATGACTTGATTTGACCATGGTGCCAATCCGGCCGGATTTATTAAGGGGGGGTCCTGGGTCAGATGCAGTCAAAAACGGGCCATTTTTTTTAAAACCATTGATAAATGAACGAAAGTGACCAGAATGCTGATGCAAACGTGGTCAATCATCATTGACCAGCATCAGAAGTTAGTTTTGATACAATTGAATCACCAGGACATGGTTCTGGATGTTCCAGGAACCTGGTTCCCTGGGGTATCCCTGGGGTGGTGAATACTTTTCAAGTGAACACAACCCAGTCTTGCGACATATCAAACTTCATGGTTTTGGAAGAGAATTCTAATAGATGAGTTTTTGGGAGGTTTTGGACACATTGGCCACATCCGGAAGTGTTCCCGGGATCCTGGTTCCCTCAAGGAAGTGGACAAATTTCGATTAGCACCGAAACCCATCTTGCGACATATCAAACTCCATGATTTTGAAAGACAATCTCAATAGATGAGTTTTTGACATGTTTTGGACACATTGGCCACGTTCGGAAGTGTTCCCGGGAACCTGGTTCCCTCAAGAAAGTGGACAAATCTCGATTAGCACCGAAACCCATCTTGCGACATATCAAACTCCATGATTTTGAAATACAAGCTCAATAGATGAGTTTTTGAGAGGTTTTGGACACAGTGACCACGTTCGGAAGTGTTCCTGGGAATGGTTCCCTCAGGAAGTGGACACATTTCGATCAGCACTGAAACCCATCTTGTGACATATCAACCTGCATGATTTTGAAAGACAAGCTCAATAGATGAGTTTTTGAGAGGTTCTGGGACACATTTGGCCTCATCCGCAAGTGTTCCAGGAGCCTGATTGCTCAGGGGACTGGACAAATTTGATTGGCACCGAAACCCATTTTGGGGCATATCCAACTGCATGATTTTGAAAGACAAGCACAATACATGAATTATTGAGAGATTTTGAACACACTGGCCACGTCCGGGAGTGTTACCGGCAGCCTGGTTCTCTCAGTGAAGCGGTCAAATTTCGATTGGCTCCAAAACTTATCTTACGACATATCAAACTTCATTATTTTGCTTGACTTTCAAAATCATGGAGTTTGTTACGTCACAAGATGAGTTTCGGTACCAATCTAGATTTGTTTACTTCCTTGAGAGAACCAGGTTCCCAAGAACACTTCCGGTCGTGGCCAATGTGTCCAAAATCTCAAAAAAAAATTCATGTGTTCAATTTGTCTTTCAAAATCATGGAGTTTTATATGTCGTAAGATGGGTTTCGGTGCTAATCGAAATTTGTCCGCTTCCCTGAGGGAACCAGGCTACCGGGAACACTTACGGACGAGGCCAATGTGTCCAAAACCTCTAAAAAAATCATGTGTTGTGCGTGTCTTTCAAAATCATGGAGTTTGATATGTCGCAAGATGGGTTTCGGTGCTAATCAAAATTTGTCCACTTCTCTGAGGGAACCAGATTCCCGGGAACACTTCCGAACATGGCCAATGTGTCCAAAACCTCTCAAAAACTCATTTATTGAGCTTGTCTTTCAAAGTCATGGAGTTTGGCATGCCGCAAGATTTCGGTGCTAATCGAACTTTGTCCGGTCCCCTGAAGGAATCAGGCGCCCAAGAACACTTCCGGACGTGGCCTATGTGCTCAAAACCTCTTAAAATTTCATCTATTGAGCTTGTTTTTAAAAATCATGAAGTTTGATGGGTCGCAAGATGGGTTTCGGTGCTAATCGAAATTTGTCCACTTCCCTGAGGGAACCAGGCTCCCGGGAACAATTCCGAACGTGGCCACTGTGTCCAAAACCTCTCAAAAACTCATCTATTGAGCTTGTCTTTCAAAAACATGGAGTTTGATATGTCGCAAGATGGGTTTCGGTGCTAATCGAAATTTGTCCGCTTCCTTGAGGGAACCAGGCTCTCGGGAACACTTACGGACGAGGCCAATGTGTCCAAAACCTCTCAAAAAATCATGTGTTGTCCGTGTCTTTCAAAATCATGGAGTTGTTGTCCGCTTCCTTGAGGTAACCAGGCTCCCGGGAACACTTCCGAACGTGGCCACTGTGTCCAAAACCTCTCAAAAACTCATCTACTGAGCTTGTATTTCAAAATCATGGAGTTTGATATGTCGCAAGATGGGTTTCGGTGCTAATCGAGATTTGTCCACTTTCTTGAGGGAACTAAGTTCCCGGGAACACTTACGGACGAGGCCAATGTGTCCAAAACCTCTCAAAAAATCATGTGTTGTGCGTTTCTTTCAAAATCATGGAGTTTGATATCTCGCAAGATGGGTTTCATTGCTAATCGAAATTTTTCCGCTTCCTTGAGGGAACCAGGCTCTCGGGAACACTTACGGACGATGCCAATGTGTCCAAAACCTCTAAAAAAAATCATGTTTTGAGCGTTTCTTTCAAAATTATGGAGTTTGATATGTCGCAAGATGGGTTTCGGTGCTAATCGAAATTTGTCCACTTCCTTGTGGGAACCAGGATCCCGGGAACACTTCCGGATGTGGCCAATGTGTCCAAACCCTCTCAGAAACTCATCTATTGAGCTTGTCTTTCAAAATCATGGAGTTTGATATGTCGCAAGATGGGTTTCGGTGCTAATCGAAATTTGTCCGCTTCTCTGAGGGAACCAGGCTCCCGGGAACACTTCCGAACGTGGCCAATGTGTCCAAAACCTCTCAAAAACTCATCAATTGAGCTTGTCTTTCAAAATCATGGAGTTTGATATGTCGCAAGATGAGTCTCGGTGCTAATCAAAATTTGTCCACTTCCTTGAGGGAACCAGGATCCCGGGAACACTTCCGGATGTGGCCAATGTGTCCAAAACCTCCCAAAAACTCATCTATTAGGATTCTCTTCCAAAACCATGAAGTTTGATATGTCGAAAGACTGGGTTGTGTTCACTTGAAAAGTGTCCACCACCCCAGGGATACCCCAGGGAACCAGGTTCCCGGAACATCCGGAACCATGTCCTGGTGATTCAAATGTATCAAAACTAACTTCTGATGCTGGTCAATGATGATTGACCACGTTTGCATCAGCATTCTGGTCACTTTCGTTCATTTATCAATGGTTTTAAAAATGACCTGTTTTGACTGCATCTGACCCAGGACCCCCCCTTAATAAATCCGGCCGGATTGGCACCATGGTCAAATCAAGTCATGTACCAAAAAATAGACATGATGACTCTTCTTCCCTGAAAATTTCATGGCAATCGGACGAAAAATGAGCCTACACGGGTTAATTTAATTTTGATTTCTAGGTCAGACCGAAACGGGTTAATGTTCTTTTGTCCAATATGCCTTATTTACAAAATTGATAAAATTAAAACCAAATGTTAGCATTACAGAGCAATTGTTATCATAAATTTTATCAGTCCATATTTAATAATAAGTGCCTGGAAACGGAGCTTCACTGTACGGCAAATACGTCAGAAATGCCATAAATGTATGAAAAGCTTGCAAAATTGTAACGTCTCATACGTCACTTGTATAAGAATCCAGCACTCCCGCTTACGCCCAACCATTACACAGGTCCCAGCAGGTACTGCACAGCGCTGCTAGAAAAACAATCAACGGTTGGGTGTATTTATCCTTATTACTTATTCTTTGAAAGGCCAAACCTAACCATGAACAGGTGAAAAAAATTTATGAAAATATATACATATGTGAACAAAAAAGGCCAGAAAGAAATAAAGAAGTAGAGGAAAATTAAACAAATTAATTCAAAATACTAATTAATGATTACTGGAAGCTCTTCGATTTGAAATTTAAAATTCAACAGCAAACGTTAAGGACTGGCCGGTAAATCTGGATCAAACAATATAAAATGGATCAAACAATATCAAAATATAAAATGAGTCGTTTATAAACTTATCTTCATCTTCTTCTTATTGGCATGACATCCCCATACAGGGATAAAGCCGCCTCGCGGCTTAGTATTCATTAAGCACTTCCACATTTATAATCGTTTATTATCATGAGACTAACACGATGATACTTTATGTCCAGGGAAGTCGAAATAATTTCCAAACCAAAAAATACCTAAACCGACGCCGGGAATCGAACCCAGGCACCCTCAGCATGGTCTTGCTTTGTAGCCGCGCGTCTTACCGCACGGCAAAGGAGGGCCCCAATCTTTACTTGGCCCCAATCTTGAAAGGAGGCTTCCGAGCCTCTTGAGAGGAGGCTTCCGAGCCTCTTGAAAGGAGGCTTCCGAGCCTCTTGAAAGGAGGCTTCCGAGCCTCTTGAAAGGAGGCTTCCGAGCCTCTTGAAAGGAGGCTTCCGAGCCTCTTGAAAGGAGGCTTCCGAGCCTCTTGAAAGGAGGCTTCTGGAGCCTCTTGAAAGGAGGCTTGAGCCTCTTGAAAGGAGGCTTCTGAGCCTCTTGAAAGGAGGCCTGAGCCTCTGAAAGGAGGCTCTGAGCCTCTTGAAAGGAGGCTTCTGAGCCTCTTGAAAGGAGGCCTTGAGCCTCTTGAAAGGAGGCTTCTGAGCCTCTTGAAAGGAGGCTTCTGAGGCCTCTTGAAAGGAGGCTTCCTGAGCCTCTTGAAAGGAGGCTCTGAGCCTCTTGAAAGGAGGCTTGAGCCTCTTGAAAGGAGGCTTCTGAGCCTCTTGAAAGGAGGCTTCTGAGCCTCTGAAAGGAGGCTTGAGCCTCTTGAAAGGAGGCTTCTGAGCCTCTTGGAAAGGAGGCTTCTGAGCCTCTTGAAAGGAGGCTTCCAGCTCTCTTGGAAAGGAGGCTTCTGAGCCTCTTGAAAGGAGGCTTCTGAGCCTCTTGAAAGGAGGCTTCTGAGCCTCTTGAAAGGAGGCTCTGAGCCTCTTGAAAGGAGGCTTCCGAGCCTCTTGAAAGGAGGCTTCTGAGCCTCTTGAAAGGAGGCTTCCTGAGCCTCTTGAAAGGAGGCTCTGAGCCTCTTGAAAGGAGGCCTGAGCCTCTTGAAAGGAGGCTTCTGAGCCTCTTGAAAGGAGGCTTCCTGAGCCTCTTGAAAGGAGGCTCTGAGCCTCTTGAAAGGAGGCTTCTGAGCCTCTTGAAAGGAGGCTCTGAGCCTCTTGAAAGGAGGCTTCCGAGCCTCTTGAAAGGAGGCTTCTGAGCCTCTTGAAAGGAGGCTCTGAGCCTCTTGAAAGGAGGCTTCCTGAGCCTCTTGAAAGGAGGCTTCTGAGCCTCTTGAAAGGAGGCTTCTGAGCCTCTTGAAAGGAGGCTTCTGAGCCTCTTGAAAGGAGGCTCTGAGCTCTGAAAGGAGGCTTCTGAGCCTCTTGAAAGGAGGCTTCCGAGCCTCTTGAAAGGAGGCTTTGAGCCTCTTGAAAGGAGGCTTCTGAGCCTCTTGAAAGGAGGCTTCCTGAGCCTCTTGAAAGGAGGCTTCTGAGCCTCTTGAAAGGAGGCTTCTGAGCCTCTTGAAAGGAGGCTTCTGAGCCTCTTGAAAGGAGGCTTCCTGAGCTCTCTTGAAAGGAGGCTTCTGAGCCTCTTGAAAGGAGGCTTCCGAGCCTCTTGAAAGGAGGCTCTGAGCCTCTTGAAAGGAGGCTTCCGAGCCTCTTGAAAGGAGGCTTCCTGTGCCTCTTGAAAGGAGGCTTCTGTGCCTCTTGAAAGGAGGCTTCAGCCTCTTGAAAGGAGGCTTCTGTGCCTCTTGAAAGGAGGCTCTGTGCCTCTTGAAAGGAGGCTTCTGAGCCTCTTGAAAGGAGGCTTCCTGAGCCTCTTGAAAGGAGGCTCTGAGCCTCTTGAAAGGAGGCTTCTGAGCCTCTTGAAAGGAGGCTTCTGAGCCTCTTGAAAGGAGGCTCTGAGCCTCTTGAAAGGAGGCTTCCTGAGCCTCTTGAAAGGAGGCTTCTGAGCCTCTTGAAAGGAGGCTTCTGAGCTCTTGAAAGGAGGCTTCTGAGCCTCTTGAAAGGGAGGCTTCTGAGCCTCTTGAAAGGAGGCTTCTGAGCCTCTTGAAAGGAGGCTTCCGAGCCTCTTGAAAGGAGGCTCTGAGCCTTCTTGAAAGGAGGCTTCTGAGTTTCTTGAAAGGAGGCTTCTGAGCCTCTTGAAAGGAGGCTTCTGAGCCTCTTGAAAGGAGGCTCTGAGCCTCTTGAAAGGAGGCTTCTGAGCCTCTTGAAAGGAGGCTGAGCCTCTTGAAAGGAGGCTTCTGAGCTCTCTTGAAAGGAGGCTTCTGAGCCTCTTGAAAGGAGGCTTCTGAGCTCTTGAAAGGAGGCCTGAGCCTCTTGAAAGGAGGCTTCCTGAGCTCTTGAAAGGAGGCTTCTGAGCCTCTTGAAAGGGAGGCCTGAGCCTCTTGGAAAGGAGGCTTCCTGAGCTCTTTGAAAGGAGGCTTCTGAGCCTCTTGAAAGGAGGCCTGAGCCTCTTGAAAGGAGGCTCTGAGCTCTCTTGAAAGGAGGCTTCTGAGCCTCTTGAAAGGAGGCTCTGAGCTCTTGAAAGGAGGCTTCCTGAGCCTCTTGAAAGGAGGCTTCTGAGCTCTTGAAAGGAGGCTTCTGAGCCTCTTGAAAGGAGGCTTCTGAGCTCTTGAAAGGAGGCCTGAGCCTCTTGAAAGGAGGCTTCTGAGCCTCTTGAAAGGAGGCTTCCTGGAGCTCTTGAAAGGAGGCTTCCTGAGCTCTCTTGAAAGGAGGCTTCTGAGCCTCTTGAAAGGAGGCTTCTGAGCCTCTTGAAAGGAGGCCTGAGCTCTTGAAAGGAGGCTTCCTGAGCCTCTTGAAAGGAGGCTTCTGAGCCTCTTGAAAGGAGGCTTCTGAGCCTCTTGAAAGGAGGCTCTGAGCCTCTTGAAAGGAGGCTTCTGAGCCTCTTGAAAGGAGGCTCTGAGCCTCTTGAAAGGAGGCTTCTGAGCCTCTTGAAAGGAGGCTTCTGAGCTCTCTTGAAAGGAGGCTCTGAGCCTCTTGAAAGGAGGCCTGTGCCTCTTGAAAGGAGGCTCTGAGCCTCTTGAAAGGAGGCTTCTGAGCTCTTGAAAGGAGGCTCTGAGCCTCTTGAAAGGAGGCTCTGAGCCTCTTGAAAGGAGGCTTCTGAGCCTCTTGAAAGGAGGCTTCTGAGCCTCTTGAAAGGAGGCTTCCTGAGCCTCTTGAAAGGAGGCTTCTGAGCCTCTTGAAAGGGAGGCTTGAGCCTCTTGAAAGGAGGCTTCTGAGCCTCTTGAAAGGAGGCTCTGAGCCTCTTGAAAGGAGGCTTCTGAGCCTCTTGAAAGGAGGCTCCTGAGCTCTTGAAAGGAGGCCTGAGCCTCTTGAAAGGAGGCTTCCTGAGCCTCTTGAAAGGGAGGCTCTGAGCCTCTTGAAAGGAGGCTTCCTGAGCCTCTTGAAAGGAGGCTCTGGAGCCTCTTGAAAGGAGGCTTCCTGAGTCTCTTGAAAGGAGGCTTCTGAGCCTCTTGAAAGGAGACTTCTGAGCCTCTTGAAAGGAGGCTTCTGAGCCTCTTGAAAGGAGGCTTCCTGAGCCTCTTGAAAGGAGGCTCTGAGCCTCTTGAAAGGAGGCTTCTGGAGCCTCTTGAAAGGAGGCTTCCTGATCCTCTTGAAAGGAGGCTTCTGAGCCTCTTGAAAGGAGGCCTGAGCCTCTTGAAAGGAGGCTTCCTGAGCCTCTCTTGAAAGGAGGCTCTGAGGTTTTGAAAGGAGGCTTGAGCTCTCTTGAAAGGAGGCTTGAGCCTCTTGAAAGGAGGCTTCTGAGCCTCTTGAAAGGAGGCTTCTGAGCCTCTTGAAAGAAGGCATCTGAGCTCTCTTGAAAGGAGGCTTCCTGAGCCTCTTGAAAGGAGGCTTCTGAGCCTCTTGAAAGGAGGCTTCTGAGCTCTTGAAAGGAGGCTTCTGAGCCTCTTGAAAGGAGGCTTCTGAGCTCTTGAAAGGAGGCTTCTGAGCCTCTTGAAAGGAGGCTTCCGAGCCTCTTGAAAGGAGGATTCTGAGCTCTTTGAAAAGAGGCTTGAGCCTCTTGAAAGGAGGCTTCTGAGCCTCTTGAAAGGAGGCTTCTGAGCCTCTTGAAAGGAGGCTTCTGAGCCTCTTGAAAGGAGGCTTCTGAGCCTCTTGAAAGGAGGCTTCTGAGCTCTTGAAAGGAGGCTTCTGAGCCTCTTGAAAGGAGGCTCTGAGCCTCTTGAAAGGAGGCTTCTGAGCCTCTTGAAAGGAGGCTTCCGAGCTCTCTTGAAAGGAGGCTTCTGAGCCTCTTGAAAGGAGGCTTCTGAGCCTTCTTGAAAGGAGGCTTCCTGAGCCTCTTGAAAGGAGGCTTCTGAGCCTCTTGAAAGGAGGCTTCTGAGCCTCTTGAAAGGAGGCTTCTGAGCCTCTTGAAAGGAGGCTTCTGAGCCTCTGAAAGGAGGCTTCTGAGCCTCTTGAAAGAAGGCTCTGAGCCTCTTGAAAGGAGGCTTCTGAGCCTCTTGAAAGGAGGCTTCTGAGCCTCTTGAAAGGAGGCTTCTGAGCCTCTTGAAAGGAGGCTTCCTGAGCCTCTTGAAAGGAGGCTTCCTGAGCCTCTTGAAAGGTACCGCCGGCTACAGTACCGGACTTCTTGCCGTTATCAATTGGTTCGTCACCCTCACCTTCACTGTCGTTGTTGTTTTTATCGTCGTCCTCATAGTCGTCGTCTTCGCTTTCGCTTGCGTCGGCTTGCATCTGTGAAGAGTCGCTATTGTGTTGTTTGTTGGATGACGTTGAAAAATTTGAAACCGCCGCTGCTGGAGGACTCGTTTGAGATTGGTTTTGTTTTTGTCCAGTTACAAGCGTGGGCTCGTCATCGATAACGATACGAGATGGTATTGCTTTTTCAAGCATCATTCGCACCACTCTTACACCATTTGGTACTCCCGGAAAAAAGTTCTTTCATGTCTAGTTCTGTACGGAGATAACTTTACCATATTGGTTCAGGCAGTCAGATATGGTTTCATTCGGCATACTCGGAGGTAGATCATGAATCCTCAATGTAGTGGTGGGACCATTGACGTATACTTGAATATGGTAGAATACGCCGAGACGATGAAATGAGTGTTTGAGGTGATGTTCCGTCTGTAGTCGTGCGGCTACGCCTGCGCTGTTCATTTCAACAAACACGCAGTCATTGAGGTTGTGCAGTTGGATGCTTTTCACATCAGCCATGTTGAGTTTGAGAGATTCCTCAAGGAACTGCTTTACCTGGGCCAAAGAAGGGCTTCTCGGGAGGACACTGAAGTTCACAACAATGGTGTTCTTCCTGTGCGACATATTTCGCTGAATGACACTGTATTTCCGTCACAAGATACACGAAATTTGGTAGGTTAACTACGTTAACTGTGCGGGGAAACGTCTATCACGCGCGAGAGACAATTGTCGACTGATTCCGAGCCTCTTGAAAGGAGGCTTCCGAGCCTCTTGAAATTCTGTGTAACTTTCATTTCTCAGGACTTTTAATCAAATTTTGTATACATATTCACTATAAGGAGACAATCATATGAGAGTGTAATTTGTGAAAGAAGGAAGGGGTCTGGAGGGAGGGGTATTGTTCAGGAAACGGGTAATCCAGAGTAAATTTTGAACCCATGGACCGATTTCAACCAAATTTGGTACACACATTCTCTATCCCAAAGAAAAGATAACGAAGTGTGAAAAGGGGAGGGTAAGGGGGAAGGGTTGTCTAGAGAAAACGAGAAATTCAGTGTAACTCCTAATCCCTACCGATTTAAACCAAATTTGGTGCACACATTTTCTATCCTAAGGAGAAGATAACAAAGGAGGTAGGAGGGTCATTGGGGAAAGGGTGAAGTTATGGGGGAAGGGGTTGTCTTTAAAAAATGAGCAATTCAGTGTAACTCCCAACCCCCAGGATAAATTCCAACCATATTTGGTACACATATTCTCTATTTTTGAAAGATATTTGTTGAAAAAGTAGAAGGGCCAAACAAATATATAACAATATATTGATACAAAGGTACAATTCTATGAGTGGTGGATCTACCTCTGTGGGTTTCGTGCTACAGCATCGGACATTTTAATTGTATAATTTACTTTTCAGTCCCTAGCAAAGCCGGATACATATAGCTATTAGCTAACTATATATAAAACTCAATGTTGGTATGTTTGTGTGTATGCTCCAGCAAAACTTTTTTTTTTTTCTTTATTAAAGAGGCTTGCAGCCCTAGGCTGGCTCACCTCTACCAGCATAACTTCTGAACCCATTATTGTATTGTTTAGTTATCGATCAATTCAGCCCTTTATCGAAATCATGGTTTGCCCAGTGAAAAGCAATTATTAATGTGTTTCCTTCTGGATGGTGAATATGATCCCTTCTTTAAAAATAGACGTTTGCCCGGAATAAGGCATAGGTGGATGTTTTTCCTTCTTTAGAAATAGACGTTCGCCCAGAATAAGGCGATTATGGGTTTGCCCCCTTCTTCAAAATCAGTAAATGTTTCCATATGATTTCTGCCTTATTTTAATCAAACGATGAAGTATCAATATGAAAACACAATTATCCTGTTGACCAATTGGTTTATTCATTTTCCGATTGTGTGAATCAAACAGGCAATTCCGAGCAAGGCCGGGTACATTAAGCTAGTTGATAATAATTGTTATTCGTTTTCGTGAGTCGCGTCGCATCGCGCGTCACGTTTAGTCCAGCGGGCACCTAAGAAGTCAGATGCGTGACATAGTGCAACCTCACTTAAACTGAAATGGAACATTGTGTGTTTCTGAAACTGGTAAGTAGCTTTAGTGTGACTTGGTGTATTTCCAAAGTTTTTAATGCAATCTATTAGGAACAAGCAGAGATTTGTAGTATTTTTCGCGTGCTGCTTGGGAGGATTATGGTTTGGAGTAATATCAACAATCAATATAAAACTGGTGAATTTTTCGTGGTTCCAGTTTCGCGTGCTATAAACGGTCTTCGGTACCCAGACATGAAAGCGTCGCTTCAGTACGTAATCTATTGATGCGACCCTTAGAAATAATTTTAGCACTGCTGCCATAGCAACATTTTCGTAGGTTGTTTTTCTTCAAACGAAAACAAGCTACAAAAATGGAAGCTTGTTGAGGCATGGATCATTGCATCACGGAGTTCAAATCGTTGGTTGTTTCTACCTTAATTAGTGGTTATTTTCAACAAGAGATTCGTTGCTTGAACAAACGAGTCCTGATATTCAAAAAGGTAATGAATGCTTACCTTATGAGCTCATTTCTTGCTAATATTCAACATAATCAGGTTCTCATTTCAGCAGCCATGAATTAATATCTATACTATGTGCAAGAACATAACACCTTTTCGGATGGTCGGATTACATTATCTCCCGACTAAAATATTTCTGTTAGAGTTTGTTCCCAAAAGTAGGATGAATAAAACTTCTTGTTTTGTACAATGCTGACCAATTATGTTTTATTGCTTTCAGTTCTAACTAAATTGTTCTGCCGTTCGAAGAACGATCATTTCCATGGAAAATAATTTAAAAAATACGAGAAAGGCAAAACAAGAAAGATATAGGAAAATCTGCAACAGTTCTATCGTTCAGTCGCTGCAGGCGATGTTCTTTTTACGCTTCTAAACTATAGACAAAGTTGCAGTCGCCAAACGATAGAATCGCGCCGCATATGTTTGGGAACACATTTATACCCCTTGGTAGTGACTGAGTCTGTGCGACTTGTACACGGGATTGTAGCTACGGAAGCAGTAGTCCGCTAGATGAAGTGAAAACACTATATCTCATTACTTCATCGAACCTAACCACGGGTCAGCAGAAATGTTTGTTATGTGCAAAATGCGTTGCAAATAAGTGTACAGTGAGTATTTTCCATTAGCAAGATCAATATATTTTATGAAAAGCGACAAATAAAAACGTGGATGATTACATGAACTATTGTGTTTTATTTGTGTTTTGTTTATGTTGTCGGCAACTTCTCGAACGGCAGAACTTTCACTACCCTGACCACTCCGTGCGTCCTTCGGTGATGCGAGCCAGTGGCCACTCTGTTCCAGAAATTCCATCCTCTATAAGGATCACCATTTGATCCACCTTGAGAAGTGTTGATTTTGGTTACGGAGCTGCGAGATGTAATCGCGCCTTCACTGATTCCAGTGTTGTTGCACTAACTGCTGCAATGCTTGGTAGTGTTGCATCCAATTGACGGTACATCGGTGTAATCTGGATCAGGTATTGCGAGTAACGACTATGTCCAGGCTTGAGCACGGCCAACTCATCTGGATCCTCCAACAATGGAGTAAGCGGTCGCTAGTTCATAGCCGCCTCGACTTGGGTTAAAACTGTGGCCATGTCCTCAAAGGACAACTTCTGCTTACCCAGCACTCGAATTAAAGACGTCTTTGCAGATTTCACGACCGTTTCCCAAAGATTGCCGAAGTTGGGTGCTCTCGGGGGAATGAATTTCCAAACGATCCCTCGTTGCGCAGTTCTGTTGAAAATCTCTGATGCGGTATGTGAATTGCGCAAAAGATCGTAGATCTCCCGAAAATGGTTGCTGGCAACCTTAAAGTTGAGCCCATTGTCCGAGTGAACGTAGACCTCGCCGTGAAATAAATCGCCGCAGAGCAGCGAGGAAAGCTGAAGTTGTGGGGTCCCCAACCATTTCGAGGTGTACCATCTTCGTACAGAAGCACACGTAAAAGGCTATGTACGCCCTATTTGCTGCTGCTCGGCCATGCACAGGCTTGATTTAGACTGGTTCATAGTAGTTCACGCCAGTGACATCGAAGGTGCAAGAGAGTGTTGTACGGGATTTTGGAAGTTGACCAGGGGGTAAGGATATCGGGAAAGCTTCGGAAGCAACAAATGCAATTCCAGAATGTGTGACTTGCCAATGGCTTACCACATAACGGCTAGTATTCTTGCCGAATTTGAGCGAGCGTCATGCGGCGGCCAGAACGAAGTGCTATTTTGTGGTATACGATTTCTACTTGTTGGGTGAACGAGTAGTGGCTGGGGGAATCATGGGATACCGAACAGAATGCGACCCACCAGCTAGTTTCAGCCAGTCTACAACGCGAAGTATACCCAGCTGATCCAAGAAAGGGTGAAGGAGTTTCAACGGCGAGTGAGCAGACACAAGCCGTTGGTTGGCGAGAGCCTTTATCTCCACAGCGAAGGGTTCCCATTGAACACAGTGTATTAATGTGTATTTTGCCTCTTGTAACTCCGGAAAGGTGAGTTTCAGTGTCATAAGGGGCGAGGCTGGTGCTTGACAACTTGGGGTGAATCTCAAACAATAGCCGATGATCCGCAGAAGTTTCCAGTAGCAGGAGTATCGATCAAGCAGCGGATGAGGATGCTGGGGCTCCGCCTTAAAACTAGAACGTTTTTCTTCTTCTCCAGCAGTTTTTCCGACGGTGGCTCGTACTCCTACGCCCTTAACGAAGTTCCATCTGTGTCCCTTCATTAGATCCTGGATGTGTGAAGCGCGATTTGCAACGAAAGTTGGCCAAACGAACGGTGGTAGCTTGAGCCGTAACAGGACAACGGTAGAATCCGATCAAAACCAAGTTTCAATCTACTCCATCTTCAAAGCCTTAACGGTAGTACGATACAGTTTTGCGGCCACATAAGCGCTGCAAAGCCTCGCTAGAGTCGTCTTCTTTAGGCTGGCTGGTCGGGATTTGTCTGCTAATAGCTCCACTTTGATATGTCCAATCAGATCGAACGGGCATATATGCACGCTCCGTAAGCATCCGAAAAGACATGAAACTGGACTAGCATGAATAATTACAGTACAGCAAATTGGGATTTTGTCTCTTATGTCTGGTATTCACGTATAATGTGAACGTATATTTTTGCTTTGTGGCCGACGATACTATTGTATGTGAGCTTTATGTCATAGAGAAGCCGTTCGCAAAAGCGTTCTCTTCACGTGAAAAACGTAGATCGTCCCCAACACTCGAACTTGTTCACACATACGTGTGCCGGTATGAGGCTTTTGTCACGGCAAAGTTTAAACGGTCGATGGTAAATATCAGTGCATGCGGTTCAAGAGATTCTACAAATGCAAAGGAATTCAGATTCAAAGGACGGTTCCGTTCATGCTGGAGCAGAATGGGCTAAAGGAGCGCATGAAGCGGACTAAGGGCCGATGTCCACCTAGCGGTTTTTTAGGCTGCGTTAACGCCACGTCCACGCAAGGTACCCAGCATCAAATAGAGTAATGCACACATATACGTGTGCACGACTACATATAATGCAGCTTGAAAAACCGCTACGTGGGCATCGGCCCTAAGAAGGCAAAGGCCATGCTGGAGGATTTTTCCGCCGACAAGATTTTCTGAGGTCAAGCTTTGCTAATAGCAACATATTGAACAGGAGTCCGACTGCCTCGACGAGGGAACTAAGAAAACCGGATGTTTTCGGTTAGGGTGTATTTGTTCATGTGCCGTAGGAGTTGAGATCGGTACCAAAGCTTGAGATGTTTTGCGTCGGATACGCTCATAAAGGATACCGCGTATGGGATTTGGAAGCAAAACATCCGGATTCGCATTCACTTTATATATAAGAGTTGAAAGCATTGATCTAGAAACAAATAAAAGTGTTAAAGTTGAAGAAAACCAAAATTATCATATTCCTTGACTCTCAGTTGTTGACCAGTCCGAAAGTGCAGGAAAATAATAAACAGCCAGGATGATAACCTTGACAACAGTAGAAAATTAGAACTGTTCAAATTTATATTGAAGCGTTGCTTTGTTTCACTGGGTACCGAAATCTTAGTACATGGAACCATAAAATGAGTACTAATTTGCTCTGACTCCAACATCTTGATTATCCAGCTTTCCACGCTAGCCATAATGGCGGCTGCTATAAATAAATCTGACAGTAACTGCTTCCGACGCTCAATTGTAATCGACGCTGGTGGTATCTCAGCAACCATTTTCACATTGTTTATTTATTGTTATTGGAAAAAGCAAGACTCGAAGAAAAGGGAGATTTTTCGTAACCAGCTTAAACTAGTTCTAAACTTGACTAATATCACAAATATAATTATGCATTTTCGTTTTAGGTTGAAGTATATCTTCGTAGGTTGAAGTAGTTCGTGTGCGCGCTCTGAAACCGCTATACATGTGAAGTTATACTAAATCAAGATTACAAACATGACATGTCAAAATGCAGCACGGGAATAACAATATAATATGCATCATCGCATTTTAGCTTCAAAATTCTGGAAAGTTCTAAGGTTCTAAGGCATTTTCGTTTTAGGTTGAAGTATATCTTCGTAGGTTGAAGTAGTTCGTGTGCGCGCTCTGAAACCGCTATACATGTGAAGTTATACTAAATCAAGATTACAAACATGACATGTCAAAATGCAGCACGGGAATAACAATATAATATGCATCATCGCATTTTAGCTTCAAAATTCTGGAAAGTTCTAAGGTGATCATTGAGCTGCACGTTTTAATTCCTTTGGATTATCTGCCGTGGATCTTTCTAGTTACAAGTCCCACGCAAACGCAGCCCGTTAACTTTTATTCATTGTGTTCCAATTTCGTGACTTCGAGTTCGTAGAACGTTCGAGTAGCCAACCGAATAGTCAAACTGGCCGAAGACACCAATGCTCCAGTAAACAAAGTCCATTGATTCACCGCAGTTAACCGATAGATCCGGGGGAATCACAAACCTTTCTTCCAATTTAAAAAAATCCAGAAGGAGAATGATTAACCGTCTCCTTCATTAATGCGAAAACCAGCCAACCTAAGGAAAAATAGTTTCAGGCCGAAAATTAAGCTTCGTTTTAGTGTGATTAACTTATTATAATTAGGATAAAAAATGTCGATAATAAAGAAGCGTTTTTACTTCTTTTTGCATTATTGAACTTTGGGTACAGCATAAGAGTATGCCTATATCAATAATTATTTACTAGAACACATGTTTCGCGAACTTTTTCAGCACGTCAGCATTTGTCGGTCTCAGAAAGGTATTCATTAGCAAGGCTTAGTATTGATGATTTTTTTATTATATGTGTTATAACCCAAGTCCAGGAATGAAATTAACAGAACTCCTTTAAGGTTCATTAATGGGTCAATCTAAATAGAATATTAGAAAAAAAAAGTAGTGAACTTTCATCTGAACCGAACTGTACTGCGTGGCGTGGCGTTGGTGACGTCTATTGAGCTTAAACCAGTATAGTTAGTTATATTTTTTCTTAATATGCAACACAACGCCCAAGTTTTAACAATCGAATCTTAGCACAATGAAATTTTCGGGTTTTGGTTACATGCACATCCATATTCTGCTGTACTTCGTGTTCATTTTTGGTTTGTTATCACTTAATGATCCAGCGGAGCATTATGTATCTGCAAATCAACTCCGAAGGAACCAGAACACACAGTCAAGTGCATCTTGTCTCAAAATGCTTACAAAACACCGAATGCTAAAATGTTCAATTGCATGTAGGTCTGTGTTTATAATCTCTATATAGGAAAACTCAACGTCAAAATGCTTCAACCTGAAACGAAAAAGCGTATGTACTATATTTGCAATAATATATAATTTATTTCATTATCATATGCTTTTTGCAATCTTTTCCGCTATTTTCTTTGAGACTCGTATTTTCTGCAGTAGCTTTTTTGATTACAATAAATAAACAATGTGAAAATGGTTGCTGAGATACCACCAGCGTCGATTACAATTGAGCGTCGGAAGCAGTTACTGTCAGATTTATTTATAGCAGCCGCCATTATGGCTAGCGTGGAAAGCTGGATTATATCTATGGTAATATGGCCGAATGCCATTTGGACGAAAGGGTCATTTGGCCGAACGCCATTTGGGCGAATAGTTAAAATTTGTTTCCTTATTATATGCAATGAGATGTTCGAATCGAGGTAAATAGTTAGAATTAAGAATTGAGAAGTGAGAAATGAGATGTTTGAAGGGAGCTAGAGTAGTGCAAAATGATTTCCGTGAAATGGGAGAGAAGCGAGAAGTGAGATGTGTGCAGTACCAAGTGAAAAGTGAGTAGTGGGAAGTGAGAAATGAGAGGTGCAAGTGAATGATGAGAAGTGAGATGTGATGGTTGTGAGTGAGAAGCAGGAAGTGAGTGGTGAGAAAAGCAGAAGCAAGTAGTGAGAAGTGATAGATGATAATTGGGAAGTGGAAAGCGATATATTGACAAGTAAGAAGTGAAGAAGTGAGATATAAGACAGAAGAAGAAAAAAGAAAAAGGAAATAAAAGCAAGCAAGATAAGACATAAGAAAGAAGGAAAAAGGAAAGACAACATCGAGTTAACGAGGTGAAAATGCATTGAGAAATTTCTTCGACTTAGAGAATATCTAGTAAAGGAGGTACCTATCGACTTACGGAGGAAATGCAGCATTCAAGGGACTTTGAATTTCATCGAGTAAGGGAAAATATCGAGTTCCAAATCATCGAGGTAGGGAGAGTTCACTGTACTTTCAGCTTTAAGAATTTGCACACATCAAAATAAGTGCGTTTCTCCGATGAGGTACGTCCTAAATCCAACAGGACTGTAATATTTTTTAGCAGTAGGTTTTTAAAACTGAATACAGTTGATAATATGATTAGGAGGAACATGATGAGTGTAACATGGTGTAAATATAATGTCTCAAATAGCCCTGCCATCAGCGTAAAATTGTCAATTAAGAGATTAAGTTTGTAGTTCTGACCCGGTTCAGGAATAAACCTCAACAATTTAAAGAAAAATTAAGATGCAAAATTAAACGTTTTGAAGGAATTTTGTTCAATAAGTTTGTTGCGACTAAAAAGATTAGTTCATCTATATAAGGCGTGTTTTTACATAGTTTTTCTAAACCATATTGAGCAATCTTGCTTTTACACCAACCTAAATACTACCAATATGAAAGAAAAATAGTCCCTTGCGTGATGAAAACTCCTATGATCCTCTTCTGTTTTTGGATAAGCTCAACACTCACTTTAGCACTCAATACCACACGTTTCCAATTCAAATTAACAAGAATTTACTTTTAAAACTTAAATTACGAGAAATTTAATCAGAGAAAAAATCCTGATAGAGAAATTGACAGTCAACTGTCCGCGAGGAAGCTTTATAATTCGCACTAAAACGGTTTTTCATTAACAAGATATACCCGTTCTTAATAAATTGACTAATACAGAACCAACCTGTAGCCGAGTACTATTCACTTGAACTGTTTGACCCAAACTTAAGGTGAATGTCATTTATCGCACTTCCCTTCCTACCGCGGTGGTTAACCGGCAGTATATCATCATCATATGTGCGTGTCAGCTGATGAAGGCACCAAACCTGTAAACCTAATCAAGTGATTTCAAGCACCATTAGCGGCAATGGCAGGAAGCAACGAGACAGTAGGTATGCCATATCGTTCATTAACCACCTCGGTCGCCACCGCCGCCGCCGGCTGCTAGGCGCTTGCTGGACCGAATGAAACCCGCGCTCGGGAGCATTTATCTCCTCACAGCAAGCATCCGCCCGCATTGTAGCCAGCGTTGTGGGCGCAAGAATGTCTTAGGACACGGTGAAAAAAAAACTTCGTTGTGCAATGGACGCCACACGTTAGAAAAAAAAATCAGTTTAATTGAGTTTCATAACCAAGTTGAGCATCAATATGTGAGCTAAAGCTTGATACTAATTATTGATGACTAATAAACCTCAAAAGGTTTTTTTTGAACGTTTCTAATGAAACAATCGATTTTTTTGCGACTAGTGTCTTCAAGGATTGTGCATTCACCTCCAGAGGTAGGCGCAAAATGGTGTCTGCTTGATTGACACAAGTCGTGAACATTTCTCGCGTCGCACCTTGCCACGATGCGCCACGTGAAAGAGGTACAAAGGTGAAAGAACGGTAGCTTGCAGAATCCGCTCCGTGCCACACATCTGTTGATATACAGTTCCGAGTGCGGCAACGGCAGCCAACTGTGAGGCCGCCTCCTGCTGAAGACAGCTTATCAAGCCGGTAAGTAATTGCTGCTCGGGTTCGTCATTAGTGATCCTTCCGGGATGCGGCAGCTCTCACACTTTGGCCGTTTGTTTGACCGACCGCCTGCACCGTCGTTCGTTTATCAGTCAGTAGTGGCCGTTAGATAAGATCAATTGAAGGAAACAGAGCATCGCTGGCAAGGTAACTATAGTTTGTCAGAAATTTAACGAGCGAACATAATTCACGTTTCTTGTATCAAAGGGGATCGTTAAAAAGGCACTTCAATTGATGCTTCCTTGCCGGTTGAATGGTGTGTCATTTGTCGGCGTGTCATTAAAATAATTGAAATGTTGCCACATTACCAGTAAAAAAATGAATATGAAGGTTTGAAAAATTGAGAAAGTGTAACTTCTGATATAGATAAAATTGTCGTGAATTTTAACGGACAATTATTTATTCTGCATTTCGATTAAAACAATTTCTGAACAACAAACAAATGAGAATTGTTTGTAATATTAAAATCTGTCTGAAGTTAAAAATAAACGAGAAAGTAATCATCAATTCTAGGTAGATTAATCTGGATTTTTACCGTTCAACTATTATTATGTCTTTCAAATAGGAAACACTGATTGCGAGGCTAACATAAATACTCTTGTGTTCAAAGCAGGAATTGAATTTAGTGAAAAAAAGATAAAAATCTTACTCATATCTGGCCCTGGGCCCCCTTCCGGCTAAATCTGGCCCTGCTTCGTACCAAATACTGACTTTTCGATGAGCTATGCAGGGTCTCAACATTTGTTTGAACGGGAACAGCAAACATAGGTTTGTCTTTCCAAATGGTCTAGTAGATTACTAAACTACTGATCGTACATTTCCCTATATAGGCGTAGTGTTACCAGATTCGGTTTGACTAAAAAGAGTACATTTACAAAAAGTGAAAATAAAGTACAATTCATGATTTTTTTAATATACAATTCAAGTTCAATATTGTACTGTTTTGAATCAAATCCTGAACATGACTCCTATTCCGAACACCTGGATTTGAATGATCATAATTATTCGAGTGGCTCTTTCCATGGGATAAATGTTGAATTGGATTGCAATTATGATCCTCCGTACATAGAACCGATGGAATTTTTAATTCTACGACGTTCAAACTCCTGTGTTCTGAATATGAGTCATGTTCGGGATTTGTGTCAAAACGGTTTATTTTTTGTTTATATTTGTAAGATGAAATTATGTTGCTAAATGTGTATGAGTTCAATAAAATTAACAACGACAGTAACTGTGACAAAATTGCTTTTTGTATCAACCGCTTTCGTGAGTTATAAAGGCTATTTTTTCTCTCCTAGATATAAGTGAAGTGGTAGATATAAGTGCGGTAAGACGCGCGGCTACAAAGCAAGACCATGCTGAGGGTCGGGTGGCTGGGTTTGATTCCCGATGCCGGTCTAGGCAATTTTCGGATTGGAAATTGTCTCGACTTCCCTGGGCATAAAAGTATCATCGTGTTAGCCTCATGTTATACGAATGCAAAAATTGTAACTTGGCTTAGAAACCTCGCAGTTAATAACTGTAGAAGTGCTTAATGAACACTAAGCTGCGAGGCGGCTCTGTCCCAGTGTGGGGATGTAATGCCAATAAGAAGAAGAAGGTAGAAGAACTATTCATAGAATAAAGGCAAAGAAACTATATAATATTTACAAATTTATTGCGCAAATTGAAAAGATCAAAGCTTCATCAAAAAAAAGGTTGTTTAAAACCGTCTGATATATGAAGAATAGGTTCAAAAACTTGAATGAACTTAATTCATATGCATGGTTTGACAATGTTCTTGGTTCAGCTTGCAGTTTGTTATATGGTTTTGTTGTTTTGTCATTTGATGTGATCGTACCATTCGTACTGGCTTTCTAGATTTTTTGTATCTAAATTTCTCGAAAAAAAAACTGGCCACCTGTTTTAAATTTCGCCGTGTCCAGGAGCACTTGAATAAATTAAATACCATGAAAGTAATAAATACGTTCAATCGTGACATACACAATCTTAGCGTACTTTATTTGTATTAACTAAGTAAAATGGATTCACTTTGCAATCTTAAGTTAAGAATATTAAATCGGAACTAACAATATTTAAAAAGAGTACATTCAACCTTTTTCACGAAAAAGAAGAGTACGTAATTTTTCTGCCTCAAAAAGAGTACATGTACTCTTAAAAGAGTACGTCTGGTAACACTATATAGGCGTTGACTGTATTCATCCCCCTATTTAACATACAATTGAAATAATTTGTAATCAACTTCTAGTTTACCTATTTTAGCCCACAAAAAAGTAGTCACGCGGTCGAAATTGATTGGATCCTATAGCTAGCAAGGTAGTCACTGCCCAATTCGCCACAAATGTGTAAAATCTTCACGCCAAACGAGCACCCTTCAAGAAGTGCTTCCGCCATGCGATAAAAAGCAATAAAAACACGCAAATGGAACAATAACACTAAATAATTTTTCCATTCTGAAAGCATTGTAGCGAACATAAACAGTGAGTATGGAGCAGGAAAAAAAAGAAGGAAGCCAAGCAAACAAAAAGAGTACTTTGACTGGTTTTCGTGTATGAGCCAATCCGTTTATGTGTGCAGTCCCGAATTTCCCCCCTTCCTCTTCTTCTTCTTTTCTGTCTCGTCTGTGGTCCATCCGTTTCTCTTGGGGGGATATCCGCATGCATTATTTTTGCTTTTTAAAAGCATTATTCCGCTCTGGCTCCTCGTGTCCCGTTCCTCTGCCACCGGGAAGACCGCTTCCGTTTCCTACTCGGAGCTACTACAGTTCAGTTCTATTGCCCTCATCGCCATGTAAAATAGGCAGGAAAGGTTGCATTCACTTCATAACCAGGGGCGCACTAAAAGTCATTACGGCGGAATCATTTGAAGAATGATGTTTATAAGGCGCTGTCGCCTTGTCTATTGCTACCAAAACGTATGAACTTCCGATCATTAAATAGAATATGTCAAGTTTATTCACGGAAAAAGGAAATCTTTAAAAATTTCCGCTAATTATTAGCAGGAGTGGCTGACTCTGTCATATGATTCTTCCCCCACAAACTTTCCTGCAAATCTCCACAAAGTGAGAGACTTTGTGCTTCCGATGCGAGCTTAATGGAAGGAATGGAGGTGAACTTCGTCTGCGGTAAGAAAAATCCTCAAGGATAGTTAACTTCCAGGCAAGAGCGCGCAGTTAGAAGTTATAATTTATTATTGCTTTTTCTAAGGCTTTTTATTTGCTTCGCAGCAAGTGGAAGCTAAGTACAACACGGGAAGAAATGAGGTGAATCGAAATGTGGAGCAACTTTTGATTCCGAAGGGGAACAAAATTTCAACACAGCTCGTAAAGAAATAGCATTTCGCTTCCTAAGTGGGGGATCTTGGTCGCCGCGAAAAAAGTTTCAATCTCTTTCAAAGAGAACAAAATGTAGGATTTATCCATGGGCTTTCGTGTTACAGATTGATGTAAATAAATCTAATAGACCGAGAACATATTTGTAACTTGGTTAGAAGCTATTACGTTTAGGTCATTGTAAAACTCTTGCTTCGTTTTCATTAAGCATATCATCTGTGTTATCAAGCAATAATGTAATTCGCATGAATTCGAATTAAGGATCAAGTTATACCCTAAGGTGAACTAGGTCAAAGAAGAATGCCTCAGCAAGAAAAAAAAAGTTATTGGTGCCAGTGTTGTTGAAGAGCGAAATAATCGCCAACATTCGATGAATTTTGCTCGAGCTTTGAATAAAACATAGCAATGAATCACTTTTGTTTTTAATGGTGTTCACTCTTCAACATATGAACGAACATAAAAATCGTTTGGTCGTGTCATTTATTCTTCATGCCTTGCCTTGCCATCTTTACTAGTGGATGAATCTGGATCGTTTGAAAAAGCATAATCGGGCAACCGCACCACCCGATCTTCGCGAGGAAAAGTAAACACATTCGCAACGAATTTAGTAGAAACATGCTGAAATAACACTGTGATACATCGGATAGCACCATCGACACAAGGTGGATAGAGGATAGAACATGTTTTTCAACGTATATGTTGATGATTTAAGTGCAGAATCTCACGGTTCATTGTGTCTCCTAGTCGGTACGAGATTACTTCATGCACAAGTTTCTTCTATTACTTTTATTTCTGCAAATACTTCCAGGAATTTTCCGAGAATCATGCAGGATTTTTCAATAAAATTCTGCTTAGAATTTTTCTCCTTTCAAATATTGCTTAATCTCGGTAATTACTTATCAATCGTTTCAGTATTCCTCCAAAAATTACTATAAGGAATTCATCCGCAACAACAGGAATTGCAAAGCCATAGAAAAGACCGGGCTGGCCTTACACACAAAATTCGGCCAGCCTACCCCGATAAATGTTTTCGAGAAAAATCATGATTTACGAACACAAAATTTAACTTGTCATAAGACGAGTTTGTACAATCCCATTTATTTCCACCACTTAATTGTACCTTGACAGATACGTATTTCGACCTCAACAGTAAGGTTGTCTTCAGTGTCTCGTACTTGACTCGACTAAATAGCTCAAAATAATTTTCTTAACATAATTTGATTTACCCTAAAAAATGTTAGATTTTTCCGGCATACCATGTTTTTGGAAATCGGATGTAAATTCATCCGTGTTTCAAATCCTACTCTACAACAAGGGGCCATACACTAATTATTACGTAAGCATTTTTTTCTGGGATTTCCAAACCCCCCATCCATGTAAGATTTTTCCCATACACATATTTTTTTTTATTTATATGGAGCGTAAGAAAATGGCAAACCCCCTCCCCCTTTCTCCCTTTAAGTGCTTACGTAATTAATGTACGACCCCTAACATAAATTTACTTACTAACGCTCGGTGTTGATCTTGATATTATAAATTAAAACAAAACACCTAAATAAAGATATAAAAAACTCACTATCGCCCAAAACACAAAAATCTGCCTATACATACGGAACGGTTACATAAAAATACCTGAAATTACGTCGGTACATGGGCGGCCCAATACCCCGCCAAAATCAGTATAGATGTTGCCACTGCGTCCAAAAGCCATTCCACAAAAGCCACTCGGCCAACCTGCCCTTAACCTTCGGCCAACCAGCCCCGGCGACCTACAGTGTAATAAACTAATCGACTCAGTTGAACGAATTGAGATGATGTCTGTGTGTGCATGCTTGTATGTATGTATATATGTAGACGAAGAATCAGAAGGAATAAATTTTGGGTACCCTTTTCAAATTTGTATTATAATGGTCACCTATGAATCAAATTCAAAAAAGGGAACATTTGTGCAAATAAGAATTGATTTTATGAATGCAAAAATAAACTTCTCGCGAAGTTCAAACGTTAGCCGTGTTAGTGTATGCATTATACCGATTTTAACATAGTTGTCAACATTAAAATATATTATAGCACATTGTTATGGTGTGGTTAAAATTGTAAAATGTGTACAATTACAATTTTTCGAGTCGAAACTTATCCCCTTTCTCCCCTTTCCCCAGTGTACCTTATATTTCCATCCAAGACTGTCATACTTTCGAATCAGTGAAACACTTAGTAATAACATAAACAGTATTTGGTCCGTTATTTTATAACATTTTTAAATCGTTGCCATCCTTATGAGTACAATAATGGAGTTCTTACATATGAAATGCTTTTAATTCATGAATAAGTAACAGCTTTGAACTCCCGAAACAACCTTACTGTGTTGATACACATTCAATTAAATATACATTTATGTATAAGCCTTCGAGTCTTCTTATTTTCAAATACGTGTAATATTATGAAAAAAAAAACAGTTTAATGAGTCAACTATGCCAAATTTACAGTTCAGTTAAACTCGCTATCTAAAACCTCCGCCACTTTTGGCAGCAAATCCGAATTCATCTTCAAAAGCATTAAGTTCTTCAACGTTACATCGTTTAACTTCATTCGACTGTCGGATAGAATAAACTTCATTTGACTGAAAAGCCTTTCTACAGTTACTTGTGTAGATGGGGCCGATAGAATAGCCATGGCCAACCGATGTAATCTCGGGCTTAAATATTTCCGTTTGTTCCAATAAGTAACAATGTCAAACGGTTGTACCACAACTCCATCTTTTGATTGCTGCGATGCGATGCTAACCTTCTCTCGTGTTTCAAGCTTAATCAATTCTATCAGTAAAGAGTCATTCGAAGGTTGTGAGTACGTGGATGATGACGAGTCTTCGTCGAAAAATTCAGCCAAATAAACCTCAACGAAGTCAGATGGTGATGAAATGTTCTCTTTATCCTCGGCCACCTGCATGTTAATGCCTGTCACAGCATCCAGTAGACTATCCAATGCTAACAAATATTCCTAAAACGAAAATAAATATTTATATGTAATCTTACGCTCTTCCTCAGTTATGAAGCGCGAGGTATTTTAGCCAAGTTTCATTTTTGCGTTTGTAAATCATGAGGCTAACACGATGATACTGCTATGCCCAGGGAGGTCGACAAAATTCCCAACCCGAAAATTTCCCAGACACTAATCGATTTGTCTTAGGATTAGCAGTACATAGTTATATACACAAAGAGTTAATGAGTTTGACGCAAAAAGTTGAAAAATAGTCAACATATAATATTAGGCCTAGCTGTGGGGAAGCCCATTGTGATTGCAGAAAAATTGATCTAAAGAGCGACGTCACAATCAACTCAATAGTTGACATACCGACTCGGGCACAAAGCTCTACAGCAAACTTGAGCAGCTCAGGGTAAGTTCGGCTACAATTTGTAAAATTTGTAAAAAAAAACAAGTACCCTGCTTTGCTAATGTCTGCTGTCAAGCTTTGTGTTCTAGTCGATATGTCAATTACTGGGTTAATTGCGATTCCGCACTTAAGGTGAGTTACGGCGGCGTCCAAAAATGGCAGCCACAATGGCCGTGCTATCTCTCACCTCGCGTTTTTGCTCGCACAAATGTGAATATTTAGGCGGTTAGCACATCTGGAAACCATTTTTTCATGTATGCTGCAAGTGAGCAAAAGTGAAAAACTACTTTTTGCTTTTGTCTGTCGTTTACTTTTCAAGTTATGTGCCCTCAAAAGTGCTATGTAGATTTGAAATTGGGCTCCAACGCGATTCACCTTAAGATCAATCACAACTCACACTAATATTATATTTAGAGTATTTTGACTATAATTCAACCCCGTCTAACTGCAAATCCCAAGACGAATCGATTAGTGACAAAACTTTGTAAATCGGTAAAAAAGTCGTTCGTTAAACCGCTTCAAAACAAGTTTCTATATTGCATATATTAGCAATATATAAGAAGGAAGAAAGAAGGTAACAAACCTGTGCCTCTTTTTTATCAGCTGGGCTTAACCTTTTTGAACCGACGAAATTAAACCTAGGGTCCAAGTACAAGCTTGCTTTGAATGCTTTCGTTGAGCTTAACTTTTTAATCCTGATCTGCATACATTTGAGTAGCTTCGACGCCAAACTATTTTCTTGCTTTATTCCATCAATTTCCGCTTGGCATACAAGCCAGTCAGCATAAAATTGAGACAAAGAAACATGGTCCTTCTGCAACTTCAGAGTGAGCACAAATACAGGTTCGAAAGCAGAGCAAAATTTTTCAATAAATTTCCACTGACGCGATAAATCTGAAAAATAAAAAATAATTGAAAATGCATTTTTGATGGAATATTGAAAACCAACCAAGGGAATCGTCTGTCTTCTCCAGAATGGACAGGAACGGGCTTTCCCGTAGATTCAGCAAATATTTCAGTAGAATGTGCCAAATGTTCCATCGAGTCTCCACAACTTTAGGTGGTACCGGGTACTTGTGAATGTGAAATAGTTGCTGGAACTCTTTGTGACGCATTTTGATGCACACTTGATTTATTTTCGCCAATCGACCTTTATAATGCTTCAGCACATCCCAAACTGCGAGTTGTACAGTATGAGCTGCACACCTTGTACTCTCAATGAGATCCATTTCAATAATATCACTGTCATCTACGTCACATGTAACACCGCGATCCTCAGGCTCCACATCCGTGTCGAATTCATCCGTTGATATTTCGCTTTCGTCGTTGAACATTCCTGTCTCAGCATCATCATCATCAAAGTCAATGTCAGCATTTTCATTCCGGTCCGCCAAATATGCATTTATCATGGCCTTCTCTTTTTGAACTGTGGAACCTACCGATACACCGTGCTGTCCTTCACAAGAATCTATGAAACGTTTCAGAAGTTTAACGGAGGCCACCATATTCGCACCATTGTCATGTGCTACAGTCAGAAGCTGATTATGCGCTATTCCAAACTCCTGTAATTCGTGCTCCAGAACATTTTTTAAATTCTCTTTCGTTTGCCTTTCGATCATTTCATGCAGTGCTAAAAAAATTAAAGACTAGATTAGAACAGATGTTGGCTTTTCTTCTACACTTTTCAAATTGTTTCAGTCACACGACAAAGGCACCATCATCGCTAGGTGGATTATTTAGGAGGTCCGGAGACCCATTGCGTTATATACCAATCGACTCAGTTCGATAAATTGAGGTGATGTCTGTGTGTGTGTGTTCGTGTGTATGTGTGTGTGAAATTATGTCAACCATTTCTCAAACACTTATCCTTAACCGATTTGCTCGGAACAAGTGGCTATATCGGACTATGGGTTCAAAAATTATGGCCAAAATACTATTTTCCACAAACTGAGTCTGAGCGTAAAGCTGAGTCTTGCGATGCTCTTACGAGATTGACAGTGGAATGGGGAAGCCGTTCCACGAATCAACGGGGGCGGATCCTGCTGGAATCACTGGCCATGTTGGATGTGGATTTGGCTAATGTCGGTACCAAAAGTACCTACAGCTGGAACGGGGCCGAGTCGATTATCTACGTTACGTTCTGGAGCCCTGGCTAAACGAGTAGTTCGAACTGGAGGGTAGATGATGGCTACACTCTCAGTGACCACCTGGCGGTTCGCTACAGTATCGACTGTACGACCAGCATTCAGCAGACGGAAGAAGGGCGAGGCCTAGCCCTCGTATGTAGAAGACATCGTACTTCGACGACGAGGTGTTTAAGGAAGCACAATACACTCGGTCTGAGCGGCGAGCAGCTGGTAACAGTACTCTCGCGTGCATGCGATGCCACCATGTCTAGGAAAGTCCAACCAAGGAATGGGAGGCTACCGGCTTACTGGTGGACTCAAGCACTTGTGAACCTGCGCAGCGCCTGTCTACGGGCACGGAGGCAGATGCATCGAGCACGCACAGAAGAGGAGCGTATTGAACGACGAGTGGCGTTCGTGATTACTAGATCCGCTCTGAAGACTGAGATTAGATCAAGCAAAAAAGCCTGCTTCGAGGGCCTGTGTCAAAATGCTAACGCGAATCCATGGGGTGACGCCTATAGGGTCGTAATGGCCAAGACACGTGGGCGCTACAGAGCGGTCTCCAGAGATGCTGGAGAGGATCATCGCGAGGCTTTTTCCACGTCATGATCCAAGTCCCTGGCCGCACTTTGTTGAGCTGCCAGGGGCCAGGGTGGCCGACGAGGGAAGAGTAACTGTGGCGGAACTTGCGGGGATCGTACAGTCCCTTAGTGAAGGTAAGGCGCCAGGACTAGATGATATTCCGAACCTGGCCATCAAAGCGGCCCTTGCTGAGGCTCCTGAGATGTTCAGATCTGTCATGCAGAGATGCCTAGACGAGGGAGTCTTTCCTGAAGCATGGAAAAGGCAGAGCTTGGTCCTATTGCCAAAGGCGGGAAAACCACCGGGCATCCGTCGGCATATAGACTAATATGTCTGCTTGATACGGCGGGGAAGGTGCTCGAGAAGATCATGCTCAACAGGTTTTTGATACGCACGGAGGGTTCGGATGGTCTATTGAGTAACCAGTTTGACTTCCAAAAGGGTAAGTCGACCGTAGACGCTATCTTGTCGGTTACCAAATCCGCGGAGATAGCTATCCAGGAGGATAGCTATCTGAGGTGGTTGTTGTTAACAACCGAAAGTCGGAGCAACAAGCGGTGATAAGGGCAGGCAACTACGCAGTCACCTCTGAACGCTCCATCAAACTCTTGTCGGTAATGATCGACGATAAGCTCACCTATGGTAGCCACGTCAATTACGCCTGCAAGCGTGCCTCCACAGCTATAGTGGCATTGTCCCGGATGATGTCCAATAGCTCTGCGGTTTATGAAAGCTTCTGGCTAGTGTTGCTCTCTCCATACTGAGTTATGATGGGCCAGCTTGGGGCACGGACCTGCGTATTAACTGCTACAGAACGAAATTAGCAAGTACGTATAGGCTTATGTGCCTAAGAGTTGCGAGCGCGTACCGTACCGTGTCGCATGATGCACATTGTGTCATTCCCTGGTATGATGCCTATTGACATCGTTATAGGTGAAAACATAGAGTGCATCGAAGTGCATCGATTGCACGAACGGCATCCGTAGGACTACTTGCGGAAGAATTCTCACAAGGAAGTCCTGAACTAATTCTTGGAGAAGTTGGTGAAGGAATTTCTGGATGAATATCTGAAGGTATTCCCGGAAAAATACCAGGAGGAATTAATGTAGAAATTCCTTGATAAAATCCAGAAAATATTCCCAGATGAGTTGCTGAAGAAATTACCGGATGAATTCCCTGATGTTAGTTCAGAAGAAATTTCTGGAAGAACTCTTGGAAGATATCTTGGAGGAACTCTCAAATTAATATACGAATGAAATCCTGGAGTAAATTCCTAGTGAAGTCCGGAAAGCATTCTAGGACAACTCCGCGAAGAAATTCCTGAAGGAATTCCTGGAGAAGTGCCTAAAGGAATTCCCGGGAAAATACCTGGAAGAATTCTTGGAGAAATTTCTAAAGAATTTTTTATAAGAATTCTTGAAGGATATTCTAAAGTAATATCGGAAAGAATTCCAGAATGAAATCCTAGAGGATTTCGCTACTGAATTTATGGAGGTATTCCCGGAAAAACTCCTGAAAGTTATCCTGGAGGAATTAAAGAAAGAGGAAGGAGGAATGCCCGGAGAAGTTGTTAGAAGAATTTCCGAAAAATATATGGAGCGAAATCGAAGGATTTCCGTCATAAATTTCTGAAAAAACTTCTAGCGGAATTTTGGGAGGATATTCCGTTTGTATTCTTGGAGGAACTCTCGAAAGGAAATGCCGGAGATTTTTCTGGAAGAATATCCGAAGAAATATCTAGAAGTTGTTAGAAGAATTTCCGAGAAATATATGGAGCGAAATCGAAGGATTTCCGTCATAAATTTCTGAAAAAACTTCTAGCGGAATTTTGGGAGGATATTCCGTTTGTATTCTTGGAGGAACTCTCGAAAGGAAATGCCGGAGATTTTTCTGGAAGAATAACCGAAGAAATATCTAGAAGGGAAAATTGGAGAAGACGGAATTTCCTCATGAATTTCCTAAAAAAAAACAAATCTAGTGAGGGATTTCTAGATAAGGAGAAATTACAATTACATGAGAAGGATTTTCGAACGATTTTCAGAGGAATTTGTGGATAACTTTCCGGAGGAATTTAGAAGTTCCCTGGGGAGCTTCTAGAAGGATTTCAAGGAGAATTCTTGAGCCCGAAATTTTTCGAGTTGTTTTGCCTCAACCCCCCTCTGGCTACGCCCTTGTATCATTCTCTATTCTCACCCTCTATCGCTTCATACTTGTTCGCGCCCTAGCGAACGGCTTTCAATCTGATGATTTTCAATTATCTTTCGACGACATTCGACATCCCCTGTCATAGTCTCTTTGGAACAGAGAATTCTTTATTTGGTTTAATTAAACGAACGATTATGTGTGTTCCAAATCTGGTTGAAACCGGTCAAGGGGCTCGGAAATTATGCTGGAACATACGGAGCCGGGGGTAATAAGAATACCCTAAGGATTGGGGTGTCCAATAGCCTTTTGAGCAAAGGCGAGGATTGCCAATCCGAAGATGGCGAGTTCGATTCTCGGTCCGGTCTAGGATGTTTTCGGGTTGGAAACGGTTTCCATGTGAAAACTGTCAAAACGCACGCAAACGTATCAATTGTGTTTGGCCCATGAGAATTTCTGGAAAAAATTCCGGAAGAAGTTCGGTGGAGGTCCAGGAGCAGCTCCCCGAGGAATTACTTGATGAACTTTGCGGAAGATTTGCGGAAGAACTCTCAGAATTCTCAGAAGAACTTTTAGAGGAATGCGTTTAGGAGCTTTCCGAGGGATTACTTGATGAACTTCCGTAGGGATTACCGGTGGAACTTCTGAACGTACTTCCGGAGGAAGTTCTTGAATAACTTCCAGAGGAGCTACTGGAGAAGCTTCGGAGGAATTCAAGGAGAAACGCCGCCACGCCGCCGTCGCTGGCTGATGATGATCTGTTACGCTAACTGTTGGATTTGGCCTCTTTTACGGATGTTCCAGATTTTACGAAGGAATTTTTATTATTGACTAGCTGACCCGACGGACTTCGCCCCGTCCAATAACGTCACTAACAAACAAACATTCAACAGCTTTGCTCGGGTGTTGCAAATGTCACAATGAAATATTTGCAGCACCGCACTCTAGATCAATTTCCGTGCGTTTGTTTTGTTTTCCTCAATAGCTGAACAAAAATTGTATTCTAATGATTTTTTACATTTCCCCGTTATATTCACCAACTTTTTGTATATACAAACCTTGCGGATCCCAAATCGACTCAATTAGGGAAGAAATCTTGCAAATCGGTCAACCCGTTCGCGAGTTAAATCGTCAGGAAGGAAATCTCAACTCATTTTTATTATATAGAAGAAGATAAGAAGATTATTTTTAGATATCAGTGGAATGTCATTACTTGTCATCAGACGAGTTTGTACAATTCCATTTGATTCCACTATGTGATTTGACAGACATGTATTTCAACCTTAACAGTAAGGCCGTCTTCAGTGTCTCGTACTTGACTCGACTTTTATTATTGTCATTGCATATCACAGAAGACTTTTACTATTGATTGCGTACATAAATCACCCATATGAATGAAAGCGTAAATTAGCAAAGCTGTGGGACCATTTTCACTGATATTCCTGATCTCCCGGAGGACGGTTTTGTGCACATTTAGACGTCGTAGAAAATTCCAACTATGGGAGACTAGGTTGCCTTGAACCCTTTTTTTGATTTCCGATGTATCACAACCAAAAATAAATAAACATACGCGATTTCCACACAGACTCTCCAAGAATTATCGAAATTTAATTTTTACATATCCTCTCGGCTACTTCGTCATGGAACATTATTCTTAACCAACCACTGCCGAACAAATTTCGCCAAATTTGGGCCTCTCAACCGAATGATGGCTGTTTACAATCAACACTGCGAAACTATTGACTTGACAATATCTCGGCATAACATTAGACAATATTTTCAAAGAACAAACATTACAAATTCAGCAATATAAATTCAAAATCAGAATTATACATAACTTTACTAAAAAAAACTATTATTTATTCATACTATAGCATTACAAAAACAAACATGTATAGATTTATGTACTAGTCTAGGTTGGTTGACGAAATAAAATAAACCGTCTAAGACGAATTAAGTACTGTCCATTTAATTCCACCAGTTAATTTTCGTTATCTTTGCAGATACGTATTTCGACCACACAGTTGTGGTCGAAATACGTATCTGCAAAGATAACGAAAATTAACTGGTGGAATTAAATGGACAGTACTTAATTCGTCTTAGACGGTTTAATTCATTCCACTAAAAGAGCTTAATATATATTTTTCCGAAATAAAATAAATAAACTAATGGGGGATCAAGTGTCCCCATATTGAGACAATAACTTCAAATCTAAATATCCTAAAACTTAGATGAAATATTGACATTTTTATAAGTACAGATTATTAATCATATTTATGGATGTGTGCTGTGTAAAAACGAAAGCATTTCGTCATTGTTATGAAAAGTTCTTCAAATTTTGCGTGGCCAATAAAAAAAATCTTTGGGAAAGTCAAACACACCAACCGGCATGCAGAATGAATAAGGTTTGTCAATCCAGAAAACAACTCACCACATATAGGTCATTTGTCTATAGAGGATCTATACTTAAAAATACGCTAGAACAAAATTACTTTAGTTCTCGATAAAACAGGGGGTGATCAAGTCTCCCCACCTTCCCCTATCGATTGCACAATCACGTCTTCTCTATCGATGTTTTCGAAATAAAATATGGAGCTGTGGGATAAACTTCTGGAATTCATAATATAGCAGATGTTCCAAATTTCCTGAAGAACCGGAGCCGTTAACAATGTTAATGTTAATGTCTAAAAAATCGTTTTGGTAGGTCACAGAGGACTTTCACTATTTACTCCACATATAATTCACCGTTACTACGTAAACGCTAACAAAAATTCTCAGGTCTGGGATCAAATTTTAGGATTAACCTATTTTACGGATGTTTCGGGTTTCTTGAGGACCGTATTGTGGTCATTCCGGGCCACAATAGACTTTCACTATTGATTGCATAATTCATTCAGTGATACAAACAGTTTCGAAAATTTGCGTTGAGATGAACTTTTGGAATTGGCCACTTTTACGAATGTTTCGGATTTCCCGGAGGGCCGTTTGTGGTCATCTCAGAAGACTTAAACAATTTATTGCGTACACAATTTGAGCGTACGAATAAAATGCCCCTTTCGGGAGCATTTGCGGGTCGCAGAAGACTTGCACATTTGATTGCACATGCCATTCGGTTATAAATGAATTGCGAAGCTCTGAGATGTATTTTTGAAATTGGCCTTTTTTACGTATGGTCAGCATCTTTCGGATGACTGTTTCGGGAGCTTTTTGAATCACTGAAGACTTTCACTACTGATTGCATCCATTATTCGTCAGGATGGATGATTACGAAATAATGTGAATCTCGGGGATTACCTTTCGGAATTGATCATTTTTACAGATGTTCCGAAAAAATCGCAAAGCTTTGGGATAAACTTTTAGAATTGGTCATTTTAAGGATGTTCCGGATCTTCCGGAGGACCGTTTCTGGGACATTTGGGAGTCACAGAAGACTTTACCTATTGATTGCACCCACAATTTTCCAGAATGAATGGTTATCCAAAAATTGCGAAGCTCTGGGATGAACTTTTGGAATTGGCCACTTTTACGGATGTTCCGGATCTTTCGGAGAACCACTTTTGGGGCATTTGGAGGTCACAGAAGACATTTACCATTGATTGCATCCAAAATTTACCAGAATGAATGGCTAAGGAAAAATCGCGGAGCTCTGGGATTAACTTTTAGAATTGGCCACTTTACGGATGTTCCGGATCTTCCGGAGGACCGTTTCTGGGACATTTGGGGATCACAGAAGACTTTAACTGTTTGTTGCACCCACAATTTGCCAGAATGAATGGTTTTAAAAAAATCGCGAAACTCTAGGATGAACTTTTGGAATTGGCCATTTTACGGATGTTCCGGATCTTCCGGAGGACCATTTCAGGGACATTTGTAGCTCACAGAAGGCTTTAACTATTAATTGTACCCGCAATTTGCCAGAATGAATGGTTACCAAAAAGTCGCGAAGTTCTGGGATGAACTTTTGAAATTGGCCACTTTTACGGATGTTCCGGATTTTCCGGAGGACCGTTTCTAGGACATGTGTAGGTCACAGAAAGTTTTACCTATAGATTGCCCCCACAATTTTCCAGAATGAATAGTTACCAAAAAATCGCGAAACTCTACGATGAACTTTTAAAATTGGCCAATTTTACGGATGTTCCGGATCTTCCAGAGGGCTTTCCGATGACCGCTCGAGGGATAAATTTGCCCAGAAATGGCATATATAATATAGCAAATACAGTTGGGATCATCAGAGTACATATTTGCAAGCAATTTTTTGTTTCATAACACGAAAGGGGTCGTTCAACAATGATGTCACAGCTTTTAGGGGGGGGGAGGGGGTCTAAGATTTTGTGACACTGCATGTACTAGGTATACAAAAAAGCGTGACAAAGGGGGGGGGTCTAGAAATCTCAAAAAGTAGTGGTCGTCATATTTGAATCGCCCCAAACTCGAAAATTTGTTGCCAAATTGAGAAGCTCAAACACTACCTCTTTAGCACAGGTTGCCTGGGGACTAGAGTGGACAATTTGGATGAATCACCCCGTGGGCTTGTTATTGGATCCTACAGCTTTCGTTTGGTGCCTGAAGATCGAAAATCGGTTGAAATTTGAGTTTTTACGATCGAGATGAAATCTTGGGTCCAAATGGACCCCAATGTACAATGTGTAACTTTTTTCTAATGCATTAGGAAGGTTAAAAATTACATCACCATACATTTCAGTCATTGATAGTATATAGTATATAGTATTGATAGCATGTCGTACTCACAATTTGAAACAAGTAATAAGATATAGAATGCCAAATTTGCAACGATTTAGCTCAAACGGAACCCCTGTCCGTTTTGTTCCCACCTACCCTACCTACAAAAATAATAACACCAAAAGATAGCCCGGGGCTGGAGGGCTTAGTGGGTTAATCGGTAGGATCAGTCACGGTTGGATGATTCACATACTCTGTCGTGTGATAGCTTGGCAACTACTAAACACTTATACTGAGTCAGTACATAAAGTACTACTTGTAAAAAAAAAACTTGAAGCTCAAAGAAAACAAAAACATAAATCTCGGGTACTTATTCAAAAGGACGTATGTGATTTTCTAAACAAAGATTGAAACGTCGATTTGTCCAATCGGATGGCACTCTCACGCAAACCAACACCATCAACAGGTAGCCGAAAGCTTTCCCTACCTGTATGTGGTGATGGTTTGCGTGGGAGTGCTATCAGATTGGACAAATCGACGTTTGAATCTCTTTTTGCAAAACCACATACGTCCTTTTGAATAAGTACCCGAGAAATATAGAAAAATATTATTATAAAAAAAAACATGGGAAAGATCGCCTATGATGTGATATTTCAATACCGAGTTTTCAAAACGACTTATCTGTTTTCGTTAACAAAGATTCAAATGTCGCAAACCAACACCTTCAATACGTATGGGAAGGCTTCTGCTATCAGTTGATCGTATTGTTTTGCGTGGGAGTGCTATCAAATCTTTGTTTACGAAAGCAGATAAGTCGTTTTGAAAATTTGGTATTGATTTATGGTTTTGCTTTTTTAAACATAAGAAGACTGAAATCTCAAATATAAAAAACATACAAAGACTAAGTTTTACATATACAAAACAACAACATGTCAACATACCCAAGTGTCGCACGACGATACAGCCTTGCTCGTCGGCAAACTGTATGTTAATACCGAAGAATGAGCGCCCTCGTCGTGTTGCTGAGTCAATTTTTGCGTGGATAATCTTCCCGCGAATTTCGGACATCATCAATTCTTTGACTATGACGGCTGAACGTCTAACCATATCGGCCAGTTTTTCCCGGGTCATCACTAGCTTCGCCGCCTTCCACAGCGGTCCAACAAGAAGGATCATTCCTTCCCAATCTGGAAAGCAAAGGGGTAGATTGTTCGATGTGGCCAAGGTTAGTGTTCCTTGAATAACATTAGTCCGATTCGTTTCCACAACGATCTTTGTTATTTTCGATTTCTTTGTGGCTGGTTCCCCAATGTGTCCTTCTGCCAGGCCCAGGTTGATAGCTACATCTGGATGGTTACATATAAAATGTCGCTTAAAATTTCCTGTAACAAGAAATAAAAGAACAGTTATCTTCTAGTGAAATACATTGGCAGTAGTAGGGTAGCTAATCAATAGAAAATAAAGATTAATGAAAATTAAATAATGCAACATATAGGAAGTTCTTTTTGCCTTGTTTAATTTTCGTTTTACACTTTCCCAGATGGCAGCATCATTCACTCTCTTACCCTATTGGATCAAAACAAAATTATTACTTACCTGGAACCAAAGCTTTCTGTCCGTAATCACACCGACTCCCATTTTTCCCGTTGGCGCAACAAATGTAGGACACTTGATTTCCATCACTCCGTACTTCCACCGCACTTAAAATAATTTGTTTTAAAGTTTTAGAAACCACTCGCGGACTATCCATTTTTGTTTTGAATACCGATGATGTGACTGCTGCTGTCAAAAATCGCGAACAACTAAAACATCGCATTGAAGCGCTCGAATGAACTTCGGCCCGAAGAGCAATGTTACGAATGAACGGACACTGAACGGAGTTATCGACTTGATGTTGTTGTTCATTTTTTATGCTCCTCATTCGCTTTTTCGAATGCGATTCATGTTAAGTCATTTAGGAAATGAATGTTGCCGATTGACGGATCGCGAAGAAGCGTTGATTTTCGTTCGCGAAGAAGATCCAATGCAACACTGATTGGTGCATTAGTGTTTGGTGCAGAAATATGCAAAACAGTATAATAAATGTTTCGTATTGTATTTTAGTTTGAAGCTGATGTATATTTTTTGCTTCGAATATCAGTGCTCGGATTTTTTTCCATCGCAAGAAAACTTTAGGATTCATAGTTCACTAAAGATTCCAATACATCCTTGAAGAGTCCATTAATTTTTGTTTTAAAATTTTTTTTTATCCTTTTTTTTATATTTCTTTATTTGATTGATTTTTCCACGAGCAGAAGTTCATCACTAATTTATTTTTACTTGTTATTTTTGTTTTAAGGAAAAATCCTTAATTGTTTTTCGCATTATCTATGGAAATTTTGTATTAAATAATTTTATTTCTTGCTCATACCCTGATTTTTTCATTGGCAATTTCCTAATTTTTATATAACATATTCAAGGGGGAGTTTTTAATTTATTCGAAATAATAGGGGAAAAGACGGCTTTGGCAGGTTTTGTTCTATTATTGGCAGGGGGGTTTTTGTCGACCGAATTTTATGAAATTTGGTCACAATATTCTTTGATATGCAAAGAATGTTTAGGCCAAATTTGAGCATAATCAGTCATAAAAACCCCCCTGACAATAATAGAACAAAACCTGCCAAAGCCGTCATTCTCCCTAGATAATTCTTTCACTCTTCAAGCATTCAACGACAACATTCGGACGAAATAAAACAATACTGCGAGCAGGAATCGAGCGGAGCTCTGGAAAGCATTGATCTTTTGTTGGTATCGCAGATCCGTACAATAGCAGTGTGTAGAAGAACTTGCCCTGTAGCCTTGGTGTGTGTTGAAAGTGCTGTGGTGTGTTGCAGTGAGTTTGGATACTTACTTACTTACTTATGGATCCTGTAGTGAGTTTGGATCTGTGGTATATTTTGGGTTGGTACAATGAACTTTAAAGTTCGGTGTGGTTTGTGGTTGGTGCTTTCTGGTGTATTTGCTGTGTCTGTGGGTGGTGTTCACTTGGAATCTTTTTGTCGTATGGGAATGACTTTGTGATGGTACCGTCAATCTCTGCGTTGAGAAGGAAATGGTGCTTCTTCCTGCATTGACGACGCGAATTTGTACTGCAGTTCCCGAGCAAAGTGACCCGACGATAAACAGGTCATATATAAGCCGTTTTCCGCTCTGCATCGTAGCACTCAGAGACCTTTAGCTACAGGAATCGATTCTGAAGGTTCGGAACAGAAGCAAAACTGAACAAGGACGTTGTTGGTGTAGGATCATTAGGCCGAAGCCTCATCAAGCCGTACTGTATTTGGTCGAATGAGAAGAAAATGCATTGAGAGTAGGGTGACCATATGGTATCCTAAAGGAGGACATGTCCTCCTTTTTCATTAAAAATCAGATGTCCTCCTTTTGCGCTAAAATGTCCTCCTTTCTGGATACTAAAAAAATAACTTTCTTCTGTAGTAATTCTAGTTACTGCAACAGAGATCCATTAGCAAATGAATCGTTGCACATATTATGGTGCTTTGCTTTCTAATATGAAATATTTCCTTTAAGTTTTTGAATAAAATCAATGTTAATATCGAAAATTAAATGCTTGAGTTGCAGTAACACAGATGTCGAAGATAACAGAAGAATAAGTATTGGATTGGAAAATGGATTAGGAAAAATGCAAATGCTTCTCAAAATTTTCTACGAGTAAACACCCATTGAATTGCCTTTGGAACGCATCGCACGGTACTATTCTTGAATATGTGCGGCAAATAGCAGTCCCTATGCCATGCCTAGAAGGGAATATAGAAATCTGAACTAATCTGAACAGTTGAGTTTCTTTAGTCTAAATCTGAACAGTTTTAAATTTCTTCAGTTAAAAACTTGGTGATACAGTTAACAGTATCATTATCATTTACATGCCTTAAATTGTGATTCAAATGGCATTCAAGAAACAAATTTCATTGGTCCCCTATGCATCTTGTGTTCCGTTCTTATAGAACCTAATGTTCAGTCAGTTATCTATTTACAAATATTCAGAATTGTAAGCGATGAGCTGTTCTTGTTAAAAATCTGTTCACTGTTGATTTCAAAATTAGTTAACGCGAAAATCTTACCATTACAAAGAAGGTGCTGGAAGTTTATAACTGGAAATTAGTATAGACTATAATGTGCTATAATGACAGTTGGGAATATTTATTGTATTTAATAATTTAATGTCCTGCGAAACGCGAGACGCCTATCTGGATTGCGTCACTGGTTTAAAAATGGATCCTCCAAAAGTGCATTTTGCATAGATTTTGGCCCAAAAAAACTGGAAAAATATTTGTAAGGCTGTATGAAATGTAATAAATTTGTAAAACGAAGTTGAAAAATGCAGGACGTCTGGTCACATTAGGAATATTTCATCTGGAGATGTAATGTTAATAAATTAAAAAAGTAAAAAGTAGAAAAAGTTGTCATATCTCCCAGCTAAAACAAAGTTGCATGTGCTAGCAAATAAGTGTAAGTTGGAGGCGTTTACATGCCTTTACTTGAGTTCATGCAAAGTGTACGTATATAGCCTCCACTTTGTAAACTTATTCGCAATGTTATACGTTCTCTTGTTTGCTGGGTTACTTGCTGGTTCTTACAAAAACTTCTTTCAATAAACATTAGTGTGCAAAACTCTAACAAATATAATATTTTTAATATCATGTCAAAAATCAAAAATCGATCGATTATTTTTATGTCCTCCTTTTTAACCAAATGTCCTCCTTTTTCGCTATTCGATTTCGAATTCGATTTAGGTGAATTGTCCTCCTTTGGAAAAATTTCATATGGTCACCCTAATTGAGAGGATCGTTTGCACTGGGAACAACATACTGGACTTTTCAATCTCCGCGATTAATATTTCGCGAGACAATGGCTTCCGTTATTCATCAAGCCAGCAAGCCACAAAACACACCTGCCATAGTGTACTTCAATTTATCTGCAGTCAGTCTGTAGTTCTCCGAATAGTTTGGACATAAAAAAGAAACGAAATTTTTTTTTAGAGGAAAACAAATGTACAGAAAACACCCCCCCCCCCCCCAGACCAATTTTCTGGCTACGCCACTACTGCAATCGTTTGCCACAAATCCTTCCAGAAACCAGAAGTCGATGCCATCGGCTGATGACCAGCAGCCGCACGCAAAAAAAGCGTTCATGAATTCGTGAACTAACAAGTTCACGGTGTATTTTTTCGTGAACAACAGCCACGGATTCGGGAACACAGTCACGTTTTCTGGAACGTTCTGGATAACGTGACTGGTGTTCCCAAATCCATGAATTAAATCACGGTGTATTTTTGCTGTTTCACGAATTCGGGAACGCTTTTTTTGTGTGCGGGTGGCTCCAAGCGGCCGCGACATGTTGATGCTGAGCCGTCGGTGATAAATGCTAGACTGCTAGCAAACAACAAGTATGCTATCTTGGCGGAGCAGCAAGTAACTAGGTACCAAAGTGAAGATTCCACCTCTCTTCACCTCTTCGAAGGATGTCGCCTTTCTTCGCACTGAGCTTGCCAAGAAACAGATTCACCATCGGTTCAAGCTGTGCAGCGCGCGAAGATTATCTGCACCACTGCAGCCGACTATCAGAATATCGCGTAAGCACTTGTTGACCCAAATATGTTACTTTTACTCGCACGATGTTCCCTGCACGAAGCCTCTGAAGGTTATTATTCGTGGGCTTCCGGAATATACTCCGGAAGCATTCATCGAAGAATTGAAAGCCAATCAAGGTGTTCCCCGTCAAGCAAGCCGATGGAAACAACCAAGGACTCCGTCACAATGGCGGACCTTCGGAAGGTAAGGGCTCTCTTCCACATAATTGTGGAGTGGAAGAGATATCGCCCGAAGAAACGCGATGTGACGCAATGTGTGAACTGTCTCGCGTTTGGCCACGAAACAAGAAACTGACACATGAAGCCCCGCTGTCGCAAATGCCCTGGAGCACACCACACATCTTCGCGTTAACCCGTGGAGGAAGCTGCCGAAGTCAAGTGCGCCAATTGCGGTGCGAATCACGAGGGCAGCAATCGAGCCTGCCCTAAGCGTGCGGAGTTTATCGCCATCCGCAAAAAAGCCTCAAGCAAGAACCAGCCAGGAAGACGACGAGACCCGCCTCCGCCGTTGAACGACAAGCAGTTTCCGCCTCTGCGATACAACGTACCGAACCTTCCACCACTCCAGCCAGTGGCGTCTGCCTTTGTGGGGGGGGGGGTTGGTTTCAGAACATTTTAATTTGAGGGGGTTCGAAAAACAATTATTCTAAAAATTCTGTCTCTGGGGGTGGCACTGCCTCCAGCTAAACCAGCAGAGGACAAAAGCCGTCCCCCGTCCCACACTGGGGCAGCCCTGGTTCAAACATGGAATAAACCTCTCAGCCATTAAAATGATGAAGTTTACCATAGGTATCTTCAGTGAAGTTTCAATATACATTAATGCCGACATTTTGGTCAATATTCATCATTTTTAGCGATATTCGCATAAAAGTCCCAAACGCCAAATTGGCCAAACAGCGTTTTTAAAGTGTGATTTCTTCAGAGAAGTTGCTTATCACTTAATTTCGATGAACCTTGCTAAAAATTTCAAATTTCCAGAGCCTACTGTGATGATTTATTTGGTTATTTTGAAAAGAAAGACCAAAAAATGAAATTTGATCAGTAATTGTACTTTTTCAACACTTTTACTATTGGATATTATTCAAAATCATAGATATTGGTAAAATACACGATTCGTGGTGGTTATCCAGTTATTAAAAATTATTTTTGGCGATTAATCGTGGAAAAAAGGCTAATTTATGGTATTTTTCACATATGCCGATTATGCTGTGGGGCAGAGACGGGCAGCTGTTTAAATCGGCAATGGACAGAAAAATTCATGCCCTTTCAAACAAACACTTTCCCAAAGACATGATATTCGATGATTTTTTTCAAAATTAATTTTACTGAATGCCAGTACTGATGCTATTAAAAATACCTCCTAATGATTTTCGATTAGTTAGGAGGGTAAATAATTGAACAACATGGTACAATGAATTAATAAGAACTTATGAGAACTATAAGAACTAATAAATAATTATAAGAACTAATGAAATATAGTTATTTCCCCTTTGGAAGCTATAATTTTATTTGAAAATATTTGTATACACCCAGAAAAAATGGATAAAGATTAGATTTGTAAATATTGTATGGATTACTTTTTGTTCATGGGCTTTTTATATTAAACAATACCAGTATTTTCATATTCACTTCTAGCAAATAATGTGATATTTGCAAAAGTGTCCTATGTATCTGCGTGTTTTCTTATATTTTATAAAGAAGTGTAACAGTAAAATATGAAAAATACAAACAAAAGGAAAAACGCAGATATATTATACTTTTTGCAAATATCACAATGCATAGTAAAAATAGTACATATGTACTGGTGTTTAATTGTTTAGTATAAAAAACCCAGATTAATCCACCTACAGTGAGATTTTGACCCTTCCTTAGTTATAAGGATTTTTTTCCCAGACTCCAGCATTTAAAACGAGATAAAACTACTCAGCTTCCCACGGCGATTTACCGTGAAAGTAACAAAATAATTGCCTACCCAAAGGCGGATGTCATGGGTTGAGTGACAACTCAACGAATGATAATGTACTGTACTTCATGCTGCCTATCTATAAGGCGCTCGTCGGATTGAATAACTATTGTGACATGGTTAGCAACTATCGTAACGCTGGTTGCATACACGCTAAAAATGAACTACTCAAAATTGAGTCGAATCCGACTCATTTTCATTAAAAACGGGACAACTCAAAATTTGAGTAAAAGATACTACTTCAATAAAATGATGATTGCACTTAAACTAGGAGTCTGTTTGTCGTAAAATGCACTTAGATAGATAGATAAACTTGATTCGCATCTGTCGTATCAAAAAATGATGGAAGGCCATGCTTAACTTTCGAGAAATCATCATTTTATTGAAGTAGTATCTTTTACTCAAATTTTGAGTTGTCCCGTTTTTATTGAAAATGAGTCGGATTCGACTCAATTTTGAGTAGTTCATTTTTAGCGTGTATAATATACTCGTAATTTCCAGAGACCTTGATATTAATTATTCCAGAACTAACTAAATCAGTCATTGATCTGAACGAAACTCAATAGCGTTCAATAATAACATATATTTCGCCTTATGGATGTCTAATTTGATTAAACTAAACATGTTCAATACCTTAAAAATTAGCTAGATTTTTATGGTAGTAAATTTCAGAATTTGCACACATACGCACACATACATGCATACAAGTGATCTATTAGTGTCTCAAAACATGCTCAGATTTGTTATCTAGCTTCCAATGAAATCCATTTCAATTTTTACGTTTTTGCTTTTCTGAGAAGATTTTTTTGTACATGCTTCTATATGTTCCTCAATTAAAATCATTTGTTTCTTTGAAACAAATCAGAAAAATAGGCATAATTGCATATCATATCATTTGTTATAATTTTATTTTCAATGTCAAAGTGAATTTGTTTCAAATACCATACATTTTATTTAATAATTCACGAGATTTCTTGATAGATTAATACATAACACACATGCGTAACGCATACAAAGTGAAATTATAGACACTTCCGAAGGAAGGGTCAAAAACTTAATAAAATGCCCAAAATCTCGCTCAAAATACTTTTTTTCCCGCACGAGAAAGGCATCATCACCGCTAGGTGGATTAATCTGGGTTTTTATTTTCTTCTAAGTCGATATGAATATGTCTTACAAACTTTACCTTCCAGAGGGGCAATAATAATATTTTATCAGTTTATAAATATCACACCAAAAAATTATGAATATTACAGGTGATGTATTTCAATAAAATGACACAAAACCACATGACATAAACAGAATCGTATATTTTTCAATGTCAGATGATTTAAAATTACATGTCACGGAACCTAAACACAGCACTAAGGGTATGCGATAAGTCACTTTTTCCTGACGAAACGAAACGAAACGAAATTTGAAATGTCTATGTTGATTCGAAACGAAACGAAACGAAAAATAGATTCACTTTCGAGACTTCGAAACGATACGAAATCAACGTCCATTTAATTCGAAATTTTTCGAAACGAAACGAAATTTTAATTTTTTTCCGCGGAATTTTTATTGAATTGATTTTATTTATGTACACTGAAAATGATTTTCACTTAAGAGTTACATGAAAACATATGCGGATATTTTCCATCTAGTTTCGATTGTAGAAGATAAATGATTTGTTAGTCATGGTACATACTCACCGTTCTCAATTCACTAAAAATTGTAATTAATTTGAAGGGAATTGCAATTCCAACAAATACATAGATTTAAAGTGAATTGGCAATTATATTTTGCGCGATATCGTGTTAGTGATAATAAAACAAAAAAACCAAACCAAACAGACAAAAAACAGTAATGAAATATTAATTCCATACTCAAAGACTTAGTTTTGTAAATTGCTCTCATGATGTTTCTGCACAATTCTTCATTGGCGATTGGTGCAAAATATAAATACTTTCTGTCTGAGTACCCCACTCATGTATTTTGATTTCATTTTCTTAAAGTCAAATAACTGCTTTGTGACCAATAAAATTATAGTACCAGATGAAGCAGTCTGTGATAAGCCGCCGTGTTCCCGTTTACCATTGGCGAAAAGGTAATACCCCAGAATTTGTTGTCCCGCTTTCAAAGGAATCCATCGTGGAGTGGGTGCTCCCGAATCTGATCAATTTTATATCAGTTCAGCTTTATATCAGTAAGTATGTATGTATTTATATAAAAATATAGGAATTGTGCGATTTTTTTGTATTCCGATTCAAAAACCTTATTTCATTTAAGACTTATGTGATTATGCTGAAGCATGCTTTATATTCATTCATCAGCGTAGTTTTATGGTATTGAGCTAAATCAAAACGAGAATACACGAATATAGTATACGCAGATTTTTTTAGTTTACCAGGCATGAAGAAATAATTTTCTCATACAAAAATTTGTAACAAAAGGATATAATTTCCTTCCAAATTCAACCTTTTTATAGAAGGTTCGGAGACTCATAGTCTTATATACAATTAACTCGACGAACCAAGTTATTGCCTGTTTTTCCTTGTGTTTGTGCATATGATGCATGCAAAAATTGTTGTCAAATTTTCATTCTCAAGCGACTCCGATTGAGTGCAAGAAACAGCTGCTATGGACATTATGAGCCGCTCACGCCATTACAGTCAATTTAGGATTAGGAGAGGAAAATTAGTTTGATACTCATTATTATGAGATTATAAGAGAAATGCTCTGCATCTCCGTGAGTGCCACGAGAAAGGAATCTATGATTTGTTGAAAAAGTAATTCATGTGAAGCCACCGTGGTAAGCGACTAAATATTTATTGTAAACAAAGATATTTTGGAAACTCGAAGACGAAAACCGTGTTTCAAATCAATCCAACGTAAAACAATGTGCTTCGTTTAAAGTTTTCAGGAATCACGCCACGACATTGCCTCTTTGACAAAGTTGTACTGATCTAATTCATATCTGATAATATTTACACTCTGAGCCTGACGTCTTAAATATTGAGTCGGATCGGATCACTTTTGAAAAAAAAATGGTATGGAATTGTTAAAGATATTTTTCTTTTTCTGTTGGACATTTCTAACAAAATACCGAAGAAGTATTTGAACCGGTGCCAGCGAAAGTGGTACATGTCACATTGAACAAATTTTACAGGACGCATTTTTCCAAAAACTTCGAAAATAAAATTCAAAGTTGCAATTTTCTGCAACTCAACTGTACCAACGTTATGACTGATGTACCCCTAAAGATAGTAAAAAGAAATATGCGAAGTTTCTTGACAAATACCATATTGAATCAAAATAGGGTTAACATCTGTTGCGCATACTCATAACCAGCATAAGACCAGAACAGTGTCATGAGTTCTATCCAAACGTTTCTTTACATTACTTAATAAAAAAAAGTGGTACTTCCCATTTACATGCCACTAGAATGGATATATCGTCCTACTGGTTAGACGCTGAGACAGAGAGGTGTCACCAACATTCAAGAATATAACAAAAATCATGCTACTATTCTTTCAGCTTATCTTATATTTGGTCGACGATGGATACAATCCGCTCAGAAACTGAGAAAATTTTATATAAATAAAAATAAAAACAGCTTTACCTTATAAATTTTGGTTTTAAACGCAGTATGAGAACAGAATAAGTAAGAGAACTCGTATACTATAAAAAGCGTTCAACAATAAAAATAAGCTCTAACTGTAAACTTTTATTACATTAACTAGTTCAATGCTATCCATTTGAGTTAAAATAGCTTTATCCTTATATAATTCGATCATCATGCATAGTTTAAAAGCGAAGAAGTGGTTTTCTACCTGTGGAACTCTCATCAATAGTTCGGGTCTCAAAGAGGCTTTAGACCCTCCGTTTCATTCAATTTAAATCCAGCTGGATAGAAGATAATGAATGTACATTTTAAGTAGCTTTCGAAAATCAGGGTTTTCATTTTTCAAACGTATGCATATAAGGACTTGCATAAGGGATAAGCTCCAAACCACCGATACATGATTGCATTTAACAACTAAATTTTCTGAATAAATTTTTGTGATAGTGTAGTTTATTTCTTCTTTTTTAAAGGGTTATAACACTCGACCACTAAAAAGTTTCTGTATCGTTACGTTTACTCCTACCTGCTAATGTGTCACACCAGCAGATTTATGTGAACATAAATTGAATGAACGAAATTGCCATTGTGATATATACCAGAAGTTAAAAAGTGTATATCTCCAGATTTAGTTGTCAAAAATCACTTTTTCGTTATTCCTTACAAGATCTTTGTAAACAGAGGCCGGTGGTGTTAAAACACAAAATCAGCAAAAATTGTTTATGTACCACTCATTTGTCGACTCATAAACTCATAATGGGATAATGTAGTAGGTGTTAATAGAAAAAAAATCTATATAATAAAAATGAGTTGAGATTTGCTTCCTAACGATTTAACTCGCGAACGGTTTGATCGATTTGCAAGATTTTTTTCCTAATCGATTCGTTTTGGGATCTGCAAGGTTTGTATGTACAAAAAGTTGGTGAATTTAACGGGGAAATGTAAAAAAATCATTAGAATACTATTTTGGGTCAGCTGTTGAGGAAAACAAAACAAACGCACTGAAATTGATCTAGAGTGCGGTGCTGCAAATAGTTCATTATGACATTTTCACCACCCGGGCTAAGCTGGGTTTTTTTTTAGCTAGTTAACATTAATTTTTGAAAACAGCTTTATGATTTTATTCTGCGGCGAAGCCAAAAATTTTGATAATACACGACCGTACGAGACAGTATGGTTTAAGTCTAAATTTGTTTCGAAATTCCGCGGAATTCCGTTAAATTTCGTTTGAAGCTAGTTTTTTCAGGCGAAATTTTTGTAATTTTACGAAACGAAACGAAATCAAAAAATCTGATTTCGCCATGCTCAAATTCCGCGAAATTCCGCGGAATTTCGTTTCGAACCACCTGAAACGAAATTTTTCGAAATACCGCATATGCTTACACAGCACCCGTTGCAACGCACAAGCAGTCAATGACTTGATGCAGTGAAATACTTGTTCAGTGCAAATCGTGGAACCAGTTTTACTTCGATCATCCCTCTTTCAAGAAACGGAGATAGCTGAGTGGTAGCGTGCTGGGCTCTCACTCAGCGGACTTATGTTCGATTCTCGTTCTGATCAATCATTTTTTTTGTCAATAAAGTTGTGATGTAAAATTAAAGTACCACCTAATTTTACGTCAAAAATGACGCTCGTATATGTCGGTGTCACAGCACCTAAAATTACATGATTATTTTTAGGTGTGTATGTTAAACAAAAGCGATGCGAATTTTAATTTATTTCATCGTACCATGTTGTTCAATTATTTACCCTCCAACTAATCGAAAATCATTAGGAGGCATTTTTAATAGCATCAGTACTGATTAAAACAGCTGCCCGTCTCTGCCCCATCGCATAATCGGCATATGTGAAAAATACCATAAATTAGCCTTTTTTTCCACGATTAATCGCCAAAAATCATTTTTTCTAACTGGATAATCGCCACGTATCATGTATTTTACCAACATCTATGATTTTATATAATATCCAGTAGTAAAAGTGTCGAAAAAGTACAATTACCGATCAAATTTCATTTTTTGATCTTTCTTTTCAAAATAACCAAATAAATCATCACAGCTAGGCTCTGGAAATTTGATATTTTTACCAAGGTTCATCAAAATTAATTGACAAGCAACTTCTCTGAAGAAATCACACTTTAAAAACGCTGTTTGGCCAATTTGGCGTATGGGACTTTTATGCGATTATCGCTAAAAATGATGAATATTGACCAAAATGTCGGCATTGATGTATATTGAAACTTCGCTGAAGACACCCATGGTCAATTTAATCATTCCAATGACTGAGAGGTTTATTCCATGTTTGAACCAGGGCTGCCCCAGTGTGCGTCCCCATCTGTGCAGCAACGCCTCGCAGCCGCCATTTCTCCGCCGTTGCGAAATTCGCTCCCGCCCGCTTGGGGAAATGTGGGACTTGATGCTCCTACTGAACAGCAGTCTTAAAACCTCTACTTCCCGGAGGAAATCTCAAAGTTCACCCTGAATATGTTCCGCCGGCTGCGAAGCTGCCGAAAGAAGGACGCCATCTCGGTAGTCATGTCCTTTCTGGCTAAATATGGGCCCTGAAGGTTCCATCAAAATCCTTAACTGGAACGCTTGTTCTATTCAGAACAAAAACATTGAGCTGACCGATTTCCTCAACCAACGAGACATCGACATTGCAACCATAACCGAGACACACCTGAAGCCTGAAGTGAACGTCTACATTCCCGACTTTCGACTTGTGAGGCTCGATCGGTCTGGCCCCGGGGGAGGAGTGGCCATCGCCTTGCGACGAAACATCGTTTCTACTCGGTTGAGCCGATCCGGTGCCCATGCGATTTTGGACATTTTTCTCACCAACAACACTTCCCAACCGGTGGTGTACCAAGAACTCAGCTCTGATCACTATCCGGTGGTTTTGGAGGTTGGCAACTGGGTAAATCGACACCATCTTATAGTTGCCGAAGCAACTACCATCGTGCCAACTGGAATCAGTTGCAGCAGTATGTGGATGACAACATAAACTATGAGGCGCACCCTGAGACGCCTGATGATATTGATCGGCAGCTAGTACTTTCCATCGATGAGGCGATTTCGCGGGCGCGGGATCAACACGTACCAGTAGTCAGTCTGCGGAATGGCAAACGAAGCCAATTCCAGCGCACCAATCTGCCATCTTTGAAGACAGATTGCAATCACTTGCAATCACCAAAATTATCAAGGCAAGAATGGTGGAACTCAGAAATAATGATTTTTCCAATTAGATCAACGCTCTCCCTGTCTGTGCCAAACCGTTCTGGAAACTGACAAAAATCTTGAAAACTAAACCACGTCCTATTCCACCGTTGATACCGTTAGACAACAATGGCTCTATAATCGATGTATAACACCTGTCAAGAAGGCTATTGAGATAGGCCGGCCCTTCGTTATTTTCCACAGTCTTGCACATAACATTATCAGTCCGCATGAAGCTGCTGTCAGACAACATGCAAACAATCTTGATCAAATTCCCAACGACTTCTCGGAGGAGTTGGCGATAACAGCTGACGAACTTTCGAACTATGTCAATACCTCCAAAAATATGAAGGCCCCAGGATTCGACAATATCTTCAACTTGGAACTCAAGCACATGAATGAACCGTTTTTCGACCATCAGCCAGAGTAATCCCAATCAAAAAACCTGGGAAGGACCCAAGCTCCACCAAAAGCTATCGACCCACCAGTCTTCTCTCTGCGTTATCTAAGCTTTTTGAAACAGCTATTTTCAGCCGGCTACTCGAATCTGCCGAACAATATAACATCTTGCTCGAGGAACAGTTTGGTTTTCGCCGTGGGCGATCAACCGTTCATCAATTGACCCGAGTCAAAAACATTCTCAGTCGGCACAAGCCTGTGTCCAAAACATCCGCCATGGCCCTGTTAGACGTCGAAAAGGTCTTCGACAATGTCTGGCATGATGGTTTAGTGCACAAGCTTCACAGGCACAACCTTCCAAGCTTCCCAGTGAAAATCATTAAAAACTATCTGTCAGCGAGGACATTCCGGGTCTCCATCGGCAGAACTATTTCCGCATCATCGCAGGCGTTCCTCAGGGTAATATCCTCGGGCCCCTGCTGTTCAATATGTTCACTTCTGACTTGCTGACTTGCCAGCACTCCCAGGAGGACGCACTCTGTCTCTGTTCGCAGATGACACATCCATCATCTACAATGGTAGAGTGATCAGAGCCCTCACATCGTAGCTCCAACGAGGCCTGAATGTCCTGACAGAATACTGATTACCTTGGCCTTTTTTTTGTGTCTTTATTAAGGAGACTTTTAGCCCGAGGCTGGCTCGTCTCCGATTACCTTGGCCTTACACTAGACAAAATGCTGATTTTTAGACAGCAGATCGACAAAACTGTTACTAAGTGCAATGAATTACTCAAGTTACTTTAGCCTCTGATCAATCGCAAGTCGACCCTGTCTCGAAAAAACAAGCTTGCTGTCTATAAACAAATCTCGCTTAACTTTTGAAAAGGACCTAAGTAACATTTTTTTCATGAATTAATTCGAGTACTGCAATCGAAAGCTTTCATGTTTTTCTGTTCATTGCGCTATTCAATCATCCTTCCGGTGATAGAATATGGCATGCCGGTCTGGGAGAGTTGTGCTAGAACTCATCATCTCAAACTCCAGAGAGTCCAGAACAAGTTCCTTCGAATGATTCTGGACTCTCCTAGGAGAATGCGAAATACTGAGGTCCATCGTCTGGCTGAGATCAAACCGCTGAATGACCGCTTTGGTGAGTCGTTGGAGAGGTACAGGGCGCGCTGCTTAGCATCTGAACACCAGGTCGTGCGGGACTTGGTCCATTAGGTTATAAAATTTGTTGTTAGGTTAGTTAGGTAGGGTAGTAAATTATTTTCAAATTCAAATACCAGAGCTCACTGGAGCCGACATGTAAACTAGAATATAAAATTAAAACAAGTTTCAAACCAAAATGCAGAAAAAAAAAACACACGTACACTTACTTACTTTACTTATGGATCCTGTACACCTCCGGTGGTCCAAAGGGCCGACTTGAAAGATCTCCATCCTGAACGTTGCCCCGCTATCGCTTTAACCTGTTGCCAGGTTAGATTTCGGTCGACTTCTTTTATTTCTTGATTGAGGCTTCGCCGCCATGAGCCACTGGGTCTGCCTCTGCTGCGATGTCCCGCTGGATTCCAGTCCAATGCTTGTTTACAGATTTCGTTTCCGCCCCTACGTAGAGTGTGGCCGACTGTTGCTATCGGCCTCTGGTGACAACGACGATGGAGCTCGTTGTTTGAGATCCAGTTGAATTATATACCGCAGGCATCTGTTAATGAACACCTGCAGCCGTTGTGTTCTCCACTGATACACACCATGTTTCGCTATCGTATAACTTTTCCAGATATTTTTTAAACTCGCAAAAGCAGCCCTTGCTTTCTTGATCCGTGCGCCTATGTCGATCTTGGTACCGCCGTCTGACGCCATTTGGCTACTAAGATATTGGAAGCTTTCAACATTCTCCACTGGTTGCCCGGCTACTGTGAAACTGGAAGGAGTCACCGTGTTTACATCCAACGATTTGGTTTTGTTGACGTTGATGACTAAACCTGCCGAAGAGGAGCGCTCGGCAAGGTCGTTGAGCTTACTCTGCATATCAGAGCGCCGTTGCGCGAGAAGTGCAACGTAATCAGCCAATTCAAAGTCGTTTAGGTACTCCATCGTTATAGACTGCCATAACACACATACACACATATAGATAAAGAGCCAGAAAGTCTGAGCTGAAAGGCTTAAATGTAAGAATATTGTCAAATAAAAAAATAAATGGAATAAAAAGGAAATTTATTTAAAAAAAAAATAGTTAATTGCATATTATTCGGCAACACGGCCGTACGAAAACCATTTTTTTGTTAAATATCTTGGCTGTACATATGCACAGCACATGTTTCGAAATAGACAAATTGATATGAAATTTGCGAAAAAGAATCCACGTGTTTTGGAGGGACTAGAACCCTCAACCTCCTACTCTCTAGATAGGCGTGATAACCCCTACACAACAAGACCACTTAAAGGTCACGTTTTCGGAAAAGCCATCAGAATCCGAGTACCAACCTCCACCGCGGTTAGCTCTTTTTTTGCAAATTGAATATCTTTCGGATGCTTGATTTGTCCAATCTCCACATGTGCTTTACTGTTGTATATCCACAGTCAAGCGAGTGCACATTGTTTATTAAACGAGAGGATCGCACTCCATGCCCCCCAACAACGGACTGGGCGGGCTGGTATAGAATGCGAATCAATCGCACTCTGCTGTGCCAAAGGCTTGCTTGGCTAAAGCATTTGATGAGTTTGATTGCCTTACGCAGGGACGGGAACGGTTGACATTTCTTTTCATCATTCAATCTGCCATGAAGTAAAAGAAAAACAAAAACACGGCAGCCGCAGCAGCAGCCACGACCAAGCAGACGACAGTCAGCACATGATTTTATTATTTTTTCTCCCCACAATTAATGTTTCTGTACGCTCATTTCACGACGACATGACCGTTTTTGGTGGTAAATAATTATTTCTTTACTCCTTGCTCATTTTAGAGACTAGAACTAATGAATTAGTACCAACGGCTAGCATTCTTTCTAGGCATTGCGCCACAGACAATTTAACTCGATTCTGTTCTGTTTGAGCTGCGCACAAACCGAAACAAGAAATCTGCTGACTGCACCGACGGCTCGATTAGCACGCAGCAGCAGGCAGGAACATACAAACAGTTTGCCTCATCGGTAAAAAAAATATCACAATGAGGCGTACATTTTTTTTGAAAACTGTTTCGGTTTGTGCGGTGCGTGAAATTTGACCGGATAAAATGTAAACATTCGCATAATCACAGTGTTTTACTGTACATTTCCCAACACTGGCCTTACGTAAGCGGTCGCGTGTACTCAGACGACTAATGACGGTGAAAGACCTACACTTGATTACAATTAATTGCATATTACTGGGCAACTCGGCCGTACGAAAACCATTTTTTTGTTAAATTTCTTGGCTGTACATATGTAACCCTAAAATTGAATTCACGAAATTTAATTTGTGAAATGTGAACACGCATTTATTCTCCATTCAATGAACAAGCTAAATGAAGCTCGTTTCCATATAACTATTTGAGCTATGTGTGATATTCAAGCACATCCAAGACCACAATCCGTCGATGCGCCATCTAGTGGTTAATCCGGTAGTAAAAACGAAATATTTCAAAGTGTAAATCTTGAATCACAAATTGCGTCTTAGAGAGTTAAACAGATCCTACCTATTATTAAATTAAAACAAAGGTGTTTTATACCTTTAAACTCTCTTTAATCCACAAAACACAGAAAACTACGTGGCGATTTTTAGGCCTTATCTAATCTATCGGACGTCTTTCTTTTCAAATCAGCGGAGTGCTTTTTAAAGAACAGTTGGTTTTTTCTAGAACAAAAAAAAAGAAAAGTGGAGTGATTTAATACATTTATTCTTGCAATTCTAAGCGCGAAGTAAGTTATCGCGCGATTCTAATAGAATTTGAATAAATGTTTAACAAGTTTTTTTTTTTCTTAATAGCAGCAAGATTTTTCCGAGAAAATTGTTCGACGTTGGTCAAAGTGGCGTGGCCTGGTCCGAGTCCCTCGAGCGATCTAGTGTGATCTTCTGTATCGCTTTCCATCGTCGTAAATCATCGCCAGTATCTGCGCACGGCCATTAGGCCGAATGAGAACTGGGAGTGAGAAGTGAGTAGTGCGCAATGAGGAAGAAGTAGAAAGGAAGAAGGAGGAAGAAGGAAGAAGGAATAAAGTAGTAGGAAGAAGGAAAAAGGAAGAAGGAAGAAAGAAGAAGAAAGAAGGGAGAAGGAGGAAGGAAGAAGCAAGAAGGAAGAAGGAAAGGAAGAAGAAGGAAGACGTAGGAATTAAGAAGGAAGACGGAAGAAGAGAGAAGCAAGAAGGAAGAAGGAAGAAGGAAAGAGGAAGAATGAAGAAGGAAGAAAGAAGAAAGAAGAAGGAAGAAGGAAGGAGCGAAAGAAAAAAGAAGAAATAAGAAGGAAGAAGGAAGGAGCGAGATGGAAGAAGGATGCAGGAAGAAGGAAGAAGGAAGAAGGAAGAAGGAAGAAAGAAAAAGGAAGAAGGAAGAAGGAAAGGAAGAAAGAAAAAGGTAGAAGGAAGAATGAAGAAAGAAGACGGAAGAAGTTACAAGGAAGAAGCAAGAAGGAGAAAGGAAGAAGGAAGAAGGAAGAAGGAGGAAGGAAGAAAGAAGAAAGAAGAAAAAATAAGGAAGAAGAAAGGAAGAAGGAGGAAGAAGGAAGAATAAAGGAAAAAAGGAAGGAAGAAGGATGGAGGAAGGATGGAGGAAGAAAGAAGAAGAAAGAAGGAAGAAAGAAGAAGGAAGAAGAAATAAGGAAAAAGGAAGAAGGACGAAGGAAGAAGGAAGGCGGAAGACGGAAGACGGAAGAAGGGAGAAGGAAGAAGGGAGAAGGAAGAAGGGAGAAGGAAGAAGAAAGAGGAAACAAGGAAGAAGGAAGAAAGAAGAAGGAATATGGAAGAAGAAAGAAAGAAGGAATATGGAAGAAAGAAGAAGGATGAGGGAAGGAGGAAGAAGGAAGAAGAAAGAAGGAATAAGGAAGAAGGAAGAAAACGGAAGAAAGAAGTAAGAATAAATAAGAAGGAAGAAGAAAGAAGGTAGAAAGGAAGAGGGAAGAAGAAAGAAGGAAGAAAAGTATGGATGGAGGAAAAAAGAAGAAGGAAAAAGGTAGACGGAAGAAGCAAAAAGGAAAATGGTAGAAGGAAGAAGGAATAAGGATGAAGGAAGAAGGAATAAGGAAGAAGGAAGAAAGAAGAAGGAAGATGCAAGAAGGAAGAAGGGGTAAAGGTGAAGAAAGAACTTCTCATTTTTCACTTCTTGCTTCTTTTTGATAATTCGGCCTAATGGCCATTCGTCCTAATGACCGTTCGGCCTAATGACCGTTCGGCCTAATGACCATTCGGCCTAATGACGTTCGGCCAAAAGGCCTTTGGCCTAATGGCCTGACACCAGTATGAGCCGGTCATCCTTACAGTCAATTTAGGATTAGTAGAGGAAAATTAGTTTGACACTCATTGTTATGACTCCGATGAATGCTCTGCATCTCCGTGAGCACCACGGGAAAAGAATCGTTGGTTAGTCGGAAAGGTAATTCATGTGGAGGCACCTTGGTAAGCAACTAAAATGTTATGTAAACAAAGATATATTGAAAACTCTAAGATTCAAACTGTGTTTCAAATTAATCCAACGCAAAATCAATGGGCTTCGTTTAATAAGCTTCTTCAGTTTCATCTCTTCGCGTGCTTCCGCACTAACTGGCGTGATCAGCTCTGCGAGGCAGAATTTTTTCACTTCGCGTTCTCCCGGACTAGCTGCCATCCCATAATCAGCAGCAACACGATCGATTCCGTAGTCATGGTGTGCAAATAGTCAAAGAATATCACAAAATTTAAATTTAAATCTGGGGGGCTGTATGTATATTTCGATGATTCGCCGAATGACTTGTGGTGAGTATCATCAATCCTCTGAACTTTTTATTTTTACTTTTAGGTGAGACTCAAATTGTTGTTTGAACGTAAAATGTTGCATTTAGTTTTCCTTAGGTCCTTCTTTACTCTTAAGCGGTGCTTACCCATGCGCTTAAACCTGGTTTGAGGACCAACCGGAGGTGAAGAAATCGACTTTTAATAAGAAAGAAGCGCTCTAAAAGACTTCACAAGTTAAGAACATTATTTTGAGCTTCAGACTTCACAGGGCCAAGGACTCTAGGAATCCACGCCACAGCTTTGTCTCTTTGACAAAGTTGTACTGATGTGATTCATATATAATTACATTTACACTCTGAGTCTGTCGTCTTAAATATTGATAAACTAGGATAGAACAGTTAAAGATACTTTTGTTTTCTGTTAGACACACTGAAGACGTTTTATAGAAGAAAACTGAATACGTCCCTGAATACGGGATTGTACAAACTCGTCTTATGACAAGTGAAGACATTCCACTAAAAAGCTCAAAATAATTTTCTTAACTGAATACGTATCTCGACTCAGATCAGAATAGGATTATGTAGTGAGCGTTAATAGAAAAATTTGCATAATATTAAGTACATAACAGTTTATGATTTTGTTCAGCGGCGCAGCCAAAAATTTTGATAACATACGATATTGTTTAAGTTTAAATTTGTTTCGAAATTCCGCGGAATTCCGTTAAATTTCGTTAAAAGCTAGTTTTTTCTTGCGAAATTTTTGTAATTTTACGAAACGAAACGAAATCAAAATATCAGATTTCGCCATGAGATGAAAAACGAAACACTACTGCAAAAACTCGCGCCCGGAAATTTTACATGAAGTTGTTCACCAAATCGTGTTGCATCGTGATGGATGATGGATGACCTACGTCAAGGCTAACTTCCGTCAACCTCATGGGCAAGAAAATTTCGTTGCCAAGTCTAAGCTAGATATTCCGGACGATTTCCGAATAAATAAGTTATCAAAATTTGAAAGAAGGCAGATGATTTGCGGATGTGGTGAAGTAAGCGCTCCCTTCACTACTTCCGGAACAATCAACGGTACGATTTACACCGAAGAGTGCCTCAAGAAGCATATTTTACCATTCATAAGAAAACATAAAGTATCAACTCTGTTTTGGCCTGATCTGGCGCCCTGCCCCTACGCTAGAAACGTGTTGCAGTGGTACCGAGCTAACGGAGCTAAATTTGGCCAAAATATATGAACCCACCAAATTCACCGGAACTTCGCCCGATTGAAAAATTCTGGGCAATTGTGAAGACAAAACTTCGCAAACATCCCAAAATTAATAAAATAGAGCTGAAGAAGAATAAAATTTGGGTAAAACAACAAAAACACTGGGAAAATCGATTGTACAAAATTTGATGGGTGGAGTGAAAAGGAATGTTGGTGCATTCGGAATGGGTGATGAAATCAAATAAAATAAATGTTGCAAATCATAACTCATTAATAGTTTTTCATTCCCTGAAAATTTCAAGAAAATCCGATAATCGGTTTGATTTTAGTGAGTAAATATGCGTGTGCCATTTTTATCGAATACACCCTTTACTCTGTTACCAGAAAGTGTTTTTATTCGTTATAAAGTGCATTTTGTTGACCGTGGATAGAACTAATTTTCTTGATAGCTACCAACGTGCAACGTGCACGTGGGAAATAAAAGCACCAGAAAGCAAGAGATCAGATTAGTGGTGCTTAAAATTTAAAAGTAAAAAATCAGAAGGGTAGTGTACAAGACACGGCCGTAAATTGACGTTGTACAACGTAATGCCATCGTTCCGATTGATCTTTTTACCGACGCCAAGCGATCATACATACGATAGATAACCTTTTTCTGAGCTACAACATATTGTTTCCACACTCATAGACCCTAAATTTGATGTTTAAAAACCATTTTAAAAGTATTTGAAAATTTGACTGCTCACAGGTTGACAGCTCGGGCCATAGTAAAATAAAGTTAGGGGTGTTCAAGGCGCGAAATTATTAAGTTTTTGAAAAATAATTTTAAATAGTTCCTATGCGCCAAAATTCATGAAATTTTGAATTTTGGCTCAGTTTTTATAATAGATTCAAGATATGTAATAATCTCGATACCCTTAAAAAAACAATTCGAAGGCGCAATGAAAAGTGATTCTAAACAAATATTATTTTGTAATCATTCTCATCATTATTTTCATCAAAATGTTTATAGTTATTATTTTTTTTGCAAAGATTTGTTTTTTTAAGCTTTAACCTTCCGGGACTCGCATACTCCTGGATCACCCGGTGCGAGTCCCGGAAGGTTAAATCAAAGTTCACGCTGCGAAACCATTAATTTGAGCTTGAAACGAAAAATAATATTTTACATAATTTGAAATGATTGCATAAGCGACCCCAAGATACAAAACCAAAAGGTTGATGGTGGAATATCGCGTTTTCAGTAAAGATTGGTCAAATAGTTTATCTTCACGTTGAACAAAGGAAGGCTGGTTTGTTCGGAAATTTTTGCTATATTGGCGGAATAAAATCTGAATCCAAGCATTCTATTAATCATGATATTTGAAAAGGTAGGAAACAAAAGTTGATAGAATTTCAAAGGTTTCAATCCAAATTTCCATTTATTGATTCAAATTATTGGTACAATATGAATTATAAAAGCTACACACTCTTTTCAAGCATATACGAATTCAGAAAATGCGATACGGGCCAGTTTTGCTGTTAGTAAGATTTTGGCAAAACGGATGAAACCTTTCCAGGACGGAGAACTTGTTATGGAATGCATGTCGGCTGTTGTTGACATCGTGTCCTAAGGAAACAGCCTTCTTCAGTAGCATTAGTTTGCGCGGAACACGGTGAAGAGTAAAAGTTCTCGCAGAAGATTTGAAAGCTACTTTACGTGAAAAAGCCGCCAGCTTCATATTCTACTCTCTCGCAAACGATGAAAATACTGACGTGAAAAACGTGAGAAAGGTGGCATTCTCCATGGTCATTTTCGTATGACAGAGAAATTGGCAGCTTTATTCCCAATGCAGGGAACAACTAACGGGGAAAACCTGAGGGTTGTTAAAACCTGTGTAAAAGAACTCCTTTTCTCGAGAATTCTTCTCTTCTCGACAACTTAAGTTACTTTACGATTGATGAAGCACCAGCAATGACCGGAAAGAACAATGGCGTTGTGACAATTCTAAGCAAGGAAAAGCAATTACGATCTATAATCCTCAACTATTGACGCTCGTCATCAAGACAATCGACTTTAACAACGTTAGGAAACCAACTATAAATTATGTTAACGGAAATGAAAGTCGAATACGGAGACTTGCTTTTTTTTTGCTAATTTAATGCTTGGGAGATTTTATTCTTCTCGAAAAGAAAATGGCACTATTTCTACAAGATAAAGGACAACCACTGCACGAGCTGAATGATCCTGAATAGATGAATGAATTGGCTTCTCTAGCAGTTATCGCCAAACATCTCAATGACTTATATTAAATCGTGTTAAGTTTTTCTAGAACATAAAAAAAACAATAATTAGGTATTTTGAAAATATTTTAAAAGTTATTTGCAAAATATTTTCTGGCCCGCTAGCAAGTGTGAATTCTAAAAATTGGCCCGTGGCTTAAAAAGGTTGGGCAGGCCTGATCTAAAGAGAGGGCCTCTTGGCCATATCTTACTCTTATAGTGGTCATTAGAAGGTTGTCGTGCAATAGTGTGTTGTACCGTTAGATCTTATAGTTTGATCGTGAAAACCATTGCTAGAACGCAATAAAGCTGAAATGTTACTTGGGTTGGGGCCCTCCTTAGCCGGTCCGGTCTAGCGAATTTTCGGGTTGGAAATTTCCTCGACTTCCCTGTGCGTAAAAGTATCATCACAGACAAACAGACGTAGCACTTCCCATTTCAACATTGTTCACGTGTTCAACGGTTGATTTGAAATACATCTGTGCTACGCTATTGTGCCAAGAGAGGCGCTAGTGTTCAATCGCTTTGACATTTGATTAGTGTATATGCTGCTGAATGTTTTCTGTGTTGATGACGATGATGATGATGATTGATATAGATGTATGCGTTAGGAGCAAACGTCAAATGGGAAATAATCATGGCCGGCTCTGTTTCTCGCGATTCTGATAACAGATGGCAGTAGTGTTTTCTGAAAAGCGAATGGCGATATTTTTTCGAACAGTTTGTATGAAGAGTTACGTCTGTTTGTCTGTGGTATCATCGTGTTAGCCTCATGATATACAAATGCAGAAATGGTAACTTATCCTAGAAACCTCGCAGTTAATAACTGTGAAAGTGCTTAATGAACACTAAGCTGCGAAGCGGCAATGCCCCACTGGGACTTACTTGGGTAGTTTCTTATGGTAAAACGTCGTCCAACGTCAAAGTAAATCTGTACAACACTACCGAGTTAAATATTTGAATCCAATTTGACATTTTTTTGGGTTTCTCAAATGACTTCATTACAACTTGCAAAACCCTACCAACTGCTTAGATATTTCATTCCATTTCATTTTTCCTTTCAGCAAAACTTTCCTTGTAAAACTGGCTTATGGCTTCCTTTTATTGTTCTCAGTCGCTATTGTTGTCATTTGTATGAAGCGCATCCACCAGACTTTCTCGATCAACTACCAACCTCGTAACCACCCATTCTACCTACCTTCCAACATGATGACTTCATCTGCTAGCATCTTGTTTTTTTTTTGTTTCACTCCCGTAGAAGAGTTTTTGCTTCCCACCCCCGACGGTAATTGTGACGACGATGACGACGAGTTGGTGGTGGCTTCCGGCAGTTTTAGTTTCGCGCAAAGAACCTGTTTACACTGCTAATTGCTCTCCAGATCCCCCTTCTTCCGTTGATAAAAGAGCGATGCTGCTCCCTGCCTGATCCAATCAGATCAACTGAACTATAAACTATAGACCGAGACTCGGTGCACGGCAAATTGGGGTGCACCTGTTTCCCGCCGTGATTAACTTTCCGAACGAGGGAGCAGCACAGATTTCGCAAAGGTTGATTTTGCCGGAAAACTTTTCGATCAGTGATTTTTTCTATCATCAGCGCTGTTCATGTTTATGTTGGTTGCGGTTCATGCACCGTTCGTTCGGTGCAGCCACGATGTGGTATTTTATTTAATTTCCTCTTCTACTAATTGTGAGCGAAAACGTGTTTTTTGCAGGGATCATCTTGTTCATTGGGAAAAACTATTCCGTCAAGATTAGGTAGGTACAAGTTTGAGAAGTTTATGCTTTGTGATGGTGGGTTTTGTTGAAATTAGTTCTTCGGATTAGTTATTCTTTGAAGGACGGTATATTGGTATTAGATTATTTGGGTTTTAAGATTGAAAAACGGTTACGTTAAGAATTTTGTGACAGGATCTTATTAAAAAAATCTTGGTTCATTATTTGGGAATGTTTTTCTCTTACTTATATATTTGCTTGTTAATAACTAAACTACCGGTAGTTTAGTTACCTACAAACGGTATGAGTAAACATGCTTGGCCCAGTTTTATTGAAGATCACATGTAAAACTTTGAACTGATATACGTTGACTCATTACCGCCATCTACTACTTACCATTCACATAGTATAATGGTCCAATAAATATTTGTAAAACTGATTTTTAACATTGGTTAGTTATAGTTTTCTAGAAATCACACAGAGATGTTTGGGCCCGGGGGCACATAATACCAGCATTTACTCTGCGCAACAGTTGCTACGCCACATTATCTCTTTTATCTGGTCTAAAAACGTCATTTATTCTTACATCAAGATTGAGAATTTCGAAAAAATAATAATTTGAAACATAAATAAAATTCTACATTTCACATTTGCATAACTCTTGATTCCATATATTCATATCGTGTGATCAAGAACATTATTCGCAAGCAAACGTAATTAAAAATTTATCCATTTATTGCGTCTCCTACAGCTAGTTACGCATTATTTGCACCAGACGTTTGTACACACTTGTATGAAAATAACACACCAATTTATTCCGCGTATCACTGGGGATATCAAACAACAAAACAGTACGAAGGGTACGACGATGGAGCCAAGGGGCCGAACACTAGTTACGTAAGGGATTTTTCGGGGTTCTTCAACTCCCCCTCCCTTTGTAAGATTTCGATTTCATGCAAATTATTTTTTATTTATAAAAAGCGTAAGATAATGACAAATCCCACCTTCACCAATAGGCCCTTACGTGTTCAGTCTACGACCCCCAAGGAGTTGCTTTTTTACGACTTTCGCTTGCAGGGTATGACCGTGTGATTCTTCCGCTGCTATCCCACCATTGGAAACCACTACGAATCACGGGAAATGGTGTGAAGAGCACCTCTTGGTGTGCTCTCACATTCGGCACGTCATGAAACGATACAATTGGGGAAACCATCGTACGATGATGACTATGTCTATCATTCTTTACTTGTCAATCAGAGGGAACAAAAGGACATTTAACCCTACTTTCTCCAACCCGAATAAAAAAGTCACATATTACCGCAATAGAAATGGTACCAAAGGAAAAATTGTTCAGCCGAGCAAACATGAAACACGTTTCCTTAGCGAATCGTAGAAACGAGGAAAACGATGATACATCGAGAAAAAAAATATGATTCCGTTTTCCTATTGCGTGTGCTGCAGGCGAGGCTCGGTACGCTCATCTTGTGCTCCATAATTCACCAGAGAGACAGTGCGCGAAGAAAACAGAAAAAAAAAGTTCGCAAGCCTGCCTTGCTCTTCGGCGCAAGACGACGACAACGCTGATGATGGAGCACCCGCGGGGATTTTCCTGAACCAGAGCTCGTGGCAGGCCACAGTACGTGAAGAATGCATCCTTCACCGCAGGAACATGTGTGGAAGCGCGCCCTGGCGGGATGGTGTACACGCGAACTGCCGACCCCATCGTCACTCTTTGGTTTACGAGGAATTTCATCGTCGCGGAAGTGAGTATACCGGAAATGATTTCTACCCAGCACCACTTACAGTTTTTGCAAACAATCTATACGTGCGGTTGCAGTCCAAGGGCAATATCCATTTGTGAGAACAGTAAATATTTGCTGAAAAGTGTTATGAATGAAAACGCGATAAGTGTTGATAATAAACTCTAAACGAGCATCCCTAATGGAAATTGTATGCACAAACTACATTTTAACAACTTCCGTTTGACTTTGAATGCTTACCGAACAATATGGTAAAACGCATCAGGTTTCCCTTGTTCAGGGAACTTTTGGTTACGAGATCGAGCTTGCATTATGCAATATATTTCTTTCTTTTCCAATTTTTGTTGTGTTGAATGGAAACAAAAAGTTGCTTGTTGTTTTTGGGGCGAATTCCCCTCAAAGTGCATCTATTTTGAGAACGCGAATCTAGGGCTTGGTGTCTTTAATCGTAACGATGAATCAGGTGTAGAAAGGATTAATGATACAAATGTTTAGAGGTACACCCAACCAGTTGCACCGGATGTTAGTATTTTGTTCAATTCCTGATTTGCTGTTCAATGTTACATCTGTGAATTTTATTCAACATTGACTCTGCAAGACTATGCTGACGTGGTTAAGATTCAATATTTGCGTTTACTTAGCTTCTTTCTAACATTAATGAGCACATTGTTAGATTGTAGCAAACCTTATTTATTGCAGATGTACACATAATTTTTATATTTGATTATTTATATAAATAACTGCAGTTGCCCATTTCAGAAATGTATTTCAATAAATCAGGAAAAACTGTTTTATACAGAAATTTATTTGATTTCATCGTAATTATCCATTACTTCGCAAAAAATATTTGAAAAAGAATATCAACAACAAAATAGAATCAAGCGTACAATGATTTTTTATTCAAAATGAGCTATTGTAAAAAGTACAGCATTATCGGAAATAGCACATTTGTTGTACATAACATGGGTCTGCATACGATCCTCAGTACTTTGCGAGCTCCTGAAGGTCAAATTTAAACGATCAAATCTAGGTCAAATAGATGAAAGTTAACTCACATCCAGAGAAATGAAGATGCATGCATTTGCTCATTAGACTTCTTATTTAGGTCGTTCACTAGCTATAGCTACGTAAGCATTTTTTCATGGTTTTTTGGAAAAATATTTTTTGCTTATAGGGGGAATGACGGCTTTGACAGGTTTTGTTCTATTATTGGCAGGGGGTTATTTTATGACTGACTAGGCTCAAATTTGGCCTAAACATTCTTTGCATATCGAAGAATATTGTAGCCAAATTTCATAAAATTTGGTCGACAAAAACACCCCTGCCAATAATAGAACAAAATCTGCCAAAGCCGTCTTTCCCCCTATGAAGAGTAAGAAATAGACAGACTCCCATATGTGCTTACGTTATTAGTGAACGACCCCTTTGTTAATTTAATTTATATTAAGAAAGGACTATATTATTAATATGAGTTGTATTCAGCGGCGAAATTTGTTAATGTATCACGGTCTAAACGAACTTTTCTTTCTCAAAATAATAGTTCTCGGGGGGAGCGTTAAATTTTAAACTTTCCGTTGAAAAAAAGAAAAATTTCATGAAAAATTAAAAATAGTTTTATGCTTGTTAACTTTTTCATGGAAATTTTGTATTTCTTCCAATGGAAAATTTTGATTTCTTTACGAAAAATTGTTTTTTTACAATTGCAACTTTTACTTTTGAAAGTAATTATTTATTTTTGCTTCGTAGAAACATTTTCATTATTTGGAAAAAAAATTATATTGATTTATTTATTGCTTTCACCCTAATTATTTATTGGCAATTTTTTTACTTTTTCTTTTTTTTTTTAATATTTTTAAATTTTTGGGTGGAGTTTTTATTTTAGTCCTGACAAATACCTAACATATTGGGCTAGTCTCTTTTCGATGGCATGAGGCCACACATTTTGGCAGGTTCTAAATTCTCTAAATCATTCTGGAGATCCGACAACATGGGTCTACCAGGTCAACTAGGCTACCAAGAGTATTATGATTCCTTCGCACCGTTCGACATAATAATTTTCATATTCTTTTAGCGCAGCGGTTCTCAACCTGGGGTACATGTACCCCCGGGGGATACCTCGGACGAAAATGCGTAATGGCGGATGAATGACAATTTAAATGAAAACTCATTGACTGTTGATAGTGGTGTAATTCTTTATTCTCAAACTTTTTAATGTACATAATATGCATGGCGATCAGTATATGAAATCATATTCCTACTCACAACAACCAGCACACTATATGAAGGGCTTTGGGATAAAACATCGGAAGGACAAAACGTCGATTGACTAAAATCTATAATCTAAAAGTTCGAAAGCCTACATATTAGAGACATGAAGGCTTTTTTTCGAAAAAGCTCAGTAGCTTCGTCGCAAGATGCTTGGAAGCCTCCTGCCAAGCAGCGCGTAATATTTCTTTCAATAGGATCCAAAGCCTGGGGGCAGCAGGGACAGCAGGGACAGCATGGACCATGTCCAAGGGCTTGACGACCCCTTCCCAGCTGTCTGTGAGTCAGGGAGAACTGCCTAGGGCGTGGTGGGATTTAGCAGTGGGCTCTGCTAAAATCCCTCCCAAAAAACCACAAGTGCCCGTAAGCAGACTCTATCAAAGCGACTGTGTGCCGCTTCAAAAGCACAAGCCCAGGGAGTGCCATTGGCACATCAGAATTGATCCCAGTAAGATCCTGATTATGGTATACTGGTTGCATGTTATTGGTCTTGTTTTGGATATTGAGATATTGTGAACGCGAGGGCTGGTAGTCTGGTTATTCTATTCTCTTAGTATGGCCGGGTGACACCGACCTGAAACGGCGAATGGGCTAATGGCCAGGCTGTCTTCCGTCCCCTAAAACCGTGGCTGGCCTTGCAGCACGCGGTACAATTCTGTCGCTCAGCTGGCAGCTGAGTGGGAGTAGGCTCAGATGCTTTTCCCTGACTAGCGTGATCTGGCTCTGAACACGAAAGTGTCAACCCTAGCATGGCCTCCCTGCATGCCGCAAGGTATGTATAGATAACCATGGGATCGCGAAGGCGACTACACCAGCAGGATTCGACAGCAGCCGCAAGGGGGACCCAACAAACATGAGTAATTCCAATAAAATAAAATCGACGAAGGAAGGAGGTGAGGCGAATGGTGGTAAGGAGAACCCTTTCACCAGACGTAGCGGCCTGGAAAGGTCTCCCCAAAGATCGCCGGGGGAAGGCGATGGTGAAGCCCGTGGAGGGTCTGAGGAGGTGCCGGTTAAAGTAAAGATGGACGGCCCTACCCTGACCCGCGTCATCAAATCTGTGATGGCGAACCACGAAGAACGCGGTGGTCACACGATGGAAGTAGTCACGGAGGTATCCGACGTGATTATGTCGTTCCTAGACAACCGGGTTAACTACAGCAAGGACTTGAAACTTGCTGTGCAGGCACTCTGTGCCCTAGTAGTTGAGGCCAAAACGGAGTGGAGGTCCCAACTAGAGGCCAGTAAAAGTGCGGAGAGAGAGCTCCGCAAACTCGTCAAGGAGCGGAAGCAGGCGGATAAGGACAAAGAGGAGGCGGAATTGAAAATTCGTCTCTTGTCCGAGGGCAAACGACTGGCGGAGAGCCAGGTCGAGGAACTCCGCAAAAGGATGGCTGTAACGGGAGCGACCCCGAAGCTGAGTAAGGTTACGCAGGAGGCGAACCTGAAAGCAGCTGTCGAGAATTCCGCAGCCCCGAAGTCAGCGAAAAGGAAGAAGGTCGAGCAGAAGGATGGCCATCCCAAGCCGGTGAACCCAGTGCCTCCACCAGTGAGGACCACTGAAGCTCGCCGGGAGGAAGATCTACCCTGGAGGGAGGTCGTGAACCCCAAGAAGGTGAGACGACAACGACAGCAGATCGCAGAGAAAGCGGCAGGCGGAGCGATGCGCGCCACTGTTAAGAAGGGTAGAGCCCAGAAGACGACGGGTGAGCCTTCCAATGTCAGTGGTAAGCGTAAAGATAGAGGTGAGGCGATTATCGTCAGTACTGACGACAAGAGCTACGCCGAAGTCTTGAAGGCCATGAGAGTTAATGACAAACTCGCTGGCCTAGGAGAGGATGTCAACTGCATCCGAAGGACGCGGAGAGGCGAGATGATTCTCGTCTTGAAGCGGGATGCTGCTCAGAAGAGTTCTGAGTACAAAAAGTTGACGGAGGAAGTCCTGGGCGATGGGGTTCAAGTAAGAGCCCTATGTCCAGTTTCGAACATCCAGTGCAAGGGCCTGGATGAAGTAACCGAGGCTAGAGACCTGGTCGACGCACTGAGAGATCAGTGCAATGTCGAGATCCAGGAATCTACGGTTCGGTTACGCAAAAGCTTCGCAGGAATGCAGGTTGCCTCATTCCAAGTACCTCAGGCTGAGGCCAAAAAGGTAATGGATAAGGCTAAACTGAAAGTGGGTTGGTCGGTATGTCCGCTAAGTATAAGCCAACCGCTTCAGACCTGTTTCAGGTGTCTTGGCAACGGTCATAAGTCTTATGACTGTAAAGGACCTGATCGCAGTAAGCTATGCCGTAGGTGTGGAGCTGAAGGCCACCAAGCTCGCACCTGTCAGGCTGCACCAAGGTGTCTGATCTGTCCCCCGGGTACACACAACAGACACCTCACAGGTGTCCAGGCTTGTCCGGCCTCTAGAAGGATCCAGACACGCAGGTAACACAGCTGAACCTGAACCACTGCGAGGCAGCTCAATTGCTGCTACAACAGTCGGTTACTGAGTGTAAAGCTGATGTAGCCTTGCTGTCCGATCCTTACCGCATCCCTGCCGGTAACGGTAGTTGGATTGCGGATAAGTCTCAGATGGTGGCCATCTGGACTTGCGGGCGATATCCCATCCAGGAGATAATATCATCACCTGACGATGAGGGTTTCGTTATAGCAAAGGTAAACGGTGTTTACTTTTGTAGCTGCTACTGTCCTCCCAGGTGGAGTATAGTGCAGTTTACTAGGGTAGTAGATATTCTTGCAGCAAAACTAACTGGCTTAAAACCGCTAGTTGTAGCAGGCGACTTCAATGCGTGGGCAGTGGACTGGGGATCCCGGTCCACAAACGCCAGAGGTCATACCCTGCTAGAGTCGCTAGCGGTACTAAACGTAGTCCTGCTGAATGAAGGCCAAGTGCCAACGTTCAGGGGACCGAGTGGTGATTAGGGCAGTTCAAATTTCAAAAATGTTCGAAAATTCCAACTCCCATATGTCTATTAGCATCATTTTGATAATATAGGAGTCCTGGCAAAATTTCAGCCAATTCGGTGGCCATTTAGGGGTGGCGCGAAGTCAATTTATGTTTATATGGAAATTTGTATGGAAAAAACTTAAAATTTATTCAAATCCCCCTACAACTTTTAAATCGTGATGAATTCAAATAAACATCCCCAACCTCCATTTTTGGAGTCTATTTGAGCTCAACCAGTGAATAACTCATTAATTTTGATTTATATTTCCACTACTACGTTGAGGCTAATTACACCATTTTAGCCATTTATCTCATATTCACACTGTTAATAGAACCGTTCAATCCACTCATAACTAATGTGTTATCCAGAGGTCCCTTTTATATAGATTCTAAAAAGGGAGGTTGGGAATATTTATTTGAATTCATCATAAATAGACAGTTGTAGGGAGATTTGAATAAATTTTAAGTTTTTCCCATACAAATTTCCATATAAACATAAATTGACTTCGCGCCACCCCTAAATGGCCACCGAATTGCCTGAAATTTTGCCAGGACTCCTATATTATCAAAATGATGCTAATAGACATATGGGAGTTGAAATTTTCGAACATTTTTGAAATTTGAACTGCCCTAGTGGTGATTCATGCATCGATGTGACCTTCTGCAGCGCGGGATGGACGGTGGAGCCAGAATGGGAGGTTCATGAGGGGCATACCTCCAGCGATCATCAGGAAATTCGTTTTATGATCCGGTATACCCCCGTAGCAACCACAAGGCGGATCGGCAAAGCCGATCTAGGATGGCGCACCTCGCAGTTCAACCCAGAACTCTTGGAGGAATCACTACGATGGGAGACGCGAACAACGGGATTAAGTGGCGACGAGTTAATCGATGTACTAACCCGTGCATGCGATGTGACGATGCCTAAGAGAACCAAACCTCCCGGAAACCGGCAACCTGCGTACTGGTGGACTGACACAATTGCAGACCTTCGTAGAACCTGCCTTAGAGCAAAGAGAAGGCTGCGACGTGCCAGAACAGACGCTGAAAAGGTCGAGAGACGCAGGGTGTTCCAGACAGCGAGCAGAGCTCTGAACTACGAGATCAAATGTAGTAAGAGAGCCTGCTTCGAGCGGCTGTGCAGGATGGCAAACGACAATCCATGGGGAGATGCATACAGGATGGTGATGGCTAGGACTAATACCACGCCACCTGAGAAATCTCCGGGGATGTTGGCCAAAATTGTCGACGGGTTGTTTCCGAGGCATGAATCATCGAACTGGCCCGCTACTCCGTACGAGTCAGTTGACGTGGTACCGCTAGTGACTAACGAAGAACTTATCGTAGCAGCAAGAAAACTTAAGCTCAATAAGGCGCCAGGCCCGGATGGTATTCCAAACCTGGCCCTTAAACACGCCATTCTTGCCAATCCAGATATGTTCAGGAGCTGCCTCCAGAGATGCATGGACGAAGGAAACTTCCCAGATCGATGGAAACGGCAGAAATTGGTGCTATTACCGAAGCCTGGGGATCCTTCGGCATACAGACCAATTTGCCTACTCGACACAGCTGGAAAGCTGCTAGAGAGGGTCATTCTGAATAGATTGTCGGCATATACAGAGTGTGCTGGTGACTTATCTAGCAACCAGTATGGCTTCCGTAAGGGCCGTTCTACCATCGAAGCAATTCGAGCAGTAACGGATACGGCCAAGATAGCGAGAGGTTTAAACAGAAGAGGTATTAGCTATTGCGCGTTGATTACACTTGATGTAAAAAACGCGTTTAACAATGCTAGCTGGGCAGCAATTGCTGACTCCCTGCACCGATTGAGAGTTCCGGATTACCTGTGCAGGATACTGAAAAGCTATTTCCAGAATAGGGTGTTGTTATACGACACTGATGCCGGTCAAAAGTCGATCGTAGTGTCCGCGGGTGTTCCACAGGGATCGATCCTAGGACCGGTTCTGTGGAATATTATGTACGATGGAGTATTACGCCTAAGTCTCCCGGCCGGTGTGAAAATAGAAGGCTTCGCGGATGACGTAATGCTGGAGGTAACAGGAGACACTCTCGACGAAGTCGAACTGAAGACTTCATACGCGATTGGCAGAGTGGAGGAATGGCTCAACTCGAGGCGGTTGTCCCTTGCACATCACAAGACGGAAGTCGTGGTAGTGCATAACCGTCATGGGCTGCAACAGGCGAGGATAAGAGTAGGGACCTGCACAGTTAACTCCGTGAGGTCTCTCAAGCATCTGGGCGTGATGATCGATGATAAGCTCAATTTTACGAGCCACGTCGATTATGCATGTCAGCTGGCTTCATTGGCGATAAAATCTTTATCACGAATGATGTCCAACAGATCGGCGGTGCATAGTCAAGTGCGTAGGCTGATAGCTGGCGTAGCATTGTCTATCATCCGTTATGGCTTGCCGGCATGGGCCGTAGCACTAAAATCCGAGTACAATGTAAAGAAATTGATCAGAGTACACCGGCTGATGTATTTACGTGTCGCGAGCGCATGTCGCACCATATCATATGAGGCGGTGTGCGTTATAGCTGGAATGATGCCGATCGACATACTCTTAGAGGAGGATGTGGAGTGCTACAACGAAAGGGACTCGGTGCAAGTGCGACGTGTCAAGAGAGCAGCTTCGTTGCTCAAATGGCAAAGAGCATGGGACACCGCAGTCAAAGGTCGTTGGACCCACAGACTGATTCCAGATGTGTCCAACTGGGTTGATATGGTCAAGTCAACTTCCACCTAACACAGGTGTTGTCTGAACATGGCTGCTTTAAGAAATTCCTACACAGGTTTGGCTTCGCAGATTCTGCAGAGTGTCCTGAATGTGTAGGTGAGGTAGAATCGGCAGAGCATGTGATGTTCGCATGCCCGCGATTCGAGATAGAACGCAATGCCATGCTGCTTATTAGTGGTATGGATACAACCCCGAACAACCTCGTCGAGAGGATGTGCCGGGAGGAAGCTATATGGAATGCGGTGAACACAGCATCTCAACAGATTATGTCGAAACTGCAGCGGTGGTGGCGTCTTGAACAAAACCAACGTGTGCAGTAGGGGCACCTGTGATGCAGTGAACACTTTGCTCACCCCGACAACCAACATGTCGCGGGTGGGCTGCGGGGACCTCAGTATGTAGATATAGAGGTCATTGCGGTTCACGCGCGGTGGTTGTTGTCGGGGTGCTCGTCTCCAACGTGAGATTATGATACGGACCGTTAGGTTACTATCATAGCTTGCGATCGACGGGTGGTGAGGTAGCCACCCTTGAAGTCGATGTTGTGTGTATTGACGTCAAGTGCGTTAGCATAGGCGTGAGCGTTCTCAATAGTCCCCCCCTGATGTATTGCTTAATTGCGGGCCGGGGGTACGGACTAGCGAAAGGGTTTTGGTTTTAGTGGGTCGGGTAAGAGTTACATGACATACCCATCCCCACACTACCTGAGTACCTCCTCAGGTGTCTGGTTACAGATTTCCGTTTACCCTTGCTCAAGAAAAAAAAAAGGATCCAAAGCCTCCTTCCATGAACCTTGTAATATTTCTTTCAAGAGGCTCGGAAGCCTCCTTTCAAGAGGCTCGGAAGCCTCCTTTCAAGAGGCTCGGAAGCCTCCTTTCAAGAGGCTCGGAAGCCTCCTTTCAAGAGGCTCGGAAGCCTCCTTTCAAGAGGCTCGGAAGCCTCCTTTCAAGAGGCTCGGAAGCCTCCTTTCAAGAGGCTCAGAAGCCTCCTTTCAAGAGGCTCAGAAGCCTCCTTTCAAGAGGCTCGGAAGCCTCCTTTCAAGAGGCTCAGAAGTCTCCTTTCAAGAGGCTCAGGAAGCCTCCTTTCAAGAGGCTCAAGCCTCCTTTCAAGAGCTCAGGAAGCCTCCTTTCAAGAGGCTCAGGAAGCCTCCTTTCAAGAGGCTCAGAGTCTCCTTTCAAGAGGCTCAGAAGCCTCCTTTCAAGAGGCTCAGAAGCCTCCTTTCAAGAGGCTCAGAAGCCTCCTTTCAAGAGCTCAGAAGCCTCCTTTCAAGAGGCTCAGGAAGCCTCCTTTCAAGAGGCTCCAGAGCCTCCTTTCAAGAGGCTCAGAAGCCTCCTTTCAAGAGGCTCAGGAAGCCTCCTTTCAAGAGGCTCAGAGCCTCCTTTCAAGAGGCTCAGAAGCCTCCTTTCAAGAGCTCAGAAGCCTCCTTTCAAGAGGCTCAGAAGCCTCCTTTCAAGAGGCTCAGAAGCCTCCTTTCAAGAGGCTCAGGCCTCCTTTCAAGAGGCTCAGAAGCCTCCTTTCAAGAGGCTCAGAAGCCTCCTTTCAAGAGGCTCAGGCCTCCTTTCAAGAGGCTCAGAAGCCTCCTTTCAAGAGCTCAGGCCTCCTTTCAAGAAGGCTCAGAAGCCTCCTTTCAAGAGGCTCAGAAGCCTCCTTTCAAGAGGCTCAGAAGCCTCCTTTCAAGAGGCCTCGGAAGCCTCCTTTCAAGAGGCTCAGAAGCCTCCTTTCAAGAGGCTCAGAAGCCTCCTTTCAAGAGGCTCAGAGCCTCCTTTCAAGAGGCCTCAGAGCCTCCTTTCAAGAGGCTCAGAGCCTCCTTTCAAGAGGCTCAGAAGCCTCCTTTCAAGAGGCTCAAGCCTCCCTTTCAAGAGGCTCAGGCCTCCTTTCAAGAGGCCTGGAAGCCTCCTTTCAAGAGGCTCAAGCCTCCTTTCAAGAGGCTCAGAGCCTCCTTTCAAGAGGCCTCAAGCCTCCTTTCAAGAGGCTCAAGCCTCCTTTCAAGAGGCTCAAGCCTCCTTTCAAGAGGCTCAGAAGCCTCCTTTCAAGAGCTCAGGCCTCCTTTCAAGAGGCCTGGAAGCCTCCTTTCAAGAGGCTCAGAGCCTCCTTTCAAGAGGCTCAGAAGCCTCCTTTCAAGAGGCTCAGAAGCCTCCTTTCAAGAGGCTCAGGAAGCCTCCTTTCAAGAGGCCTCAGAGCCTCCTTTCAAGAGGCTCAGAAGCCTCCTTTCAAGAGGCCTCAGGAAGCCTCCTTTCAAGAGGCTCAGGAAGCCTCCTTTCAAGAGGCTCAGGCCTCCTGTCAATTGGCTCTCAAGCCTCCTTTCAAGAGGCTCGGAAGCCTCCTTTCAAGAGGCTCGGAAGCCTCCTTTCAAGAGGCTCGGAAGCCTCCTTTCAAGAGGCTCGGAAGCCTCCTTTCAAGAGGCTCGGAAGCCTCTTTTCAAGAGGCTCGGAAGCCTCCTTTCAAGAGGCTCGGGAGCCTTCTTTCAAGAGGCTCGGAAGCCTTCTTTCAAGAGGCTCGGAAGCCTCCTTTCAAGAGACTTCTTGGTTTGCCTATACTGTCATTCTACGCATATTTATCCCATGTTACATTTGATGAAAAATCTCAAATTCGAGTCAATTTGTCCTACTGAAAAAACTAAGTTGTTGTTTGATGATACTAGAGACTGATAACCATTTAAATAAATAGTGATTCGTTTCATTTACAGAGAAAAAATAGGAGGTACCTCAATGAATGTAAAAGTTCAAAGGGGTACCTCTCAAGCAAAACGTTGAGAATCGCTGTCCTAGCTGATCACTATTGAAAAGAAATCACGTTCGGTTATTGCATTCAAAAGTTATAATTAAAATGGTTTGTTGAAGTATATTGGTTTGTTGGGTGATTCGCTATACAGCGTTTGCAAGAGAAAGGCAATTATATAGGATAAGTGTCATAATAAATCGAAATCAAACGATTGAATCGAGAAAGGTGGAACCGATCAGCATAAAATTTGTATGCAGAGGTTTTTTGGAGCCGGTAAAGGTTCTTAAGATGATTCGAGACCCCTTACCCTTCAGAAAAGGTGGCTCCGATACAAATGAAACACTAGTTTCTTCTTAACTCGAGAACTAAACAGAGAATGAATCAATTTTAGGCGAAACGATAATTTAGTAGTAAATAAATGACAGTTGTCAGAATGACAGCTTTTGTTTTCTGTCAAAAGATATATTGTTGCCCACAACCGAACCTGCGGTGCCCTCAACCGAACCTCTTCCTCTGCCGATGCTTGCATCCTCCGAATTCGACCTTGTACAGCTCTGCATTGTTAGGACGAGTAGATACCACGCAATTAAAATCTTCTCCATGTTCGAAAATCGAAGTCAACCGAAGACTGGAGCCCGTCTTCAGTTGACTGTGGCGTACGAGTACTTTTGGTACCAAAGCTGAACTCGATCGATTGTATCATATGTGGGAGATGTACCAAAAACAGAACAAACGCACAGAATTACAGTACTAGTAGCACAGAATTTTAATTATTTTTTAATTTTAATTTTACCAAACGCTCACAAAACGAAGAACGTATCACTTCCCAAAGGTGATGCCATGATGGCGTAATTATTGTTCCCTTATGGTCGTTGTTGTCGTAAACCCACAAACGAACGGTTGAATTTGAGATGCCTTTTATGCAACATTGTTGATGCTTTGAGTGCGATCCAGAAGACAGCTGATATGAAACACATGTCGAGGATGCTGTTCAAAAGTGAGGGGAAAAGTCAACGAAATGGATATATGTTTCATGCGTCATTAGCGGTGGAACGTTTCATCATTTGATGGACGTGCGTTTCAAACGACAAATGGAAAACAGCATTTGCGGCGATGCAGTCGCTTTCGCCTCTTTGAAACCGATATAACACGAACCGAAAACAAACTTGTGTGTGGTGTCACAATTACATTTACCAGCAAAACCATTGAGTTGTGAATACTCAGCCTTCTGATATTTGTGATAAACGCGATTCCAGCAATTCATATCAAAACTTTAGAACCACAACTTCTAAATCTACAATACAAAGACCAATAATTAATGCCTCAGAAGAGTTTTTCGCCTCGTGAATTAAAACAAATAAATCATGAACATGTTGCAAGAAACGACCAGAAGTATGAGTGTCATAAAAATTAAAAACGTCCATCCCGCGCGGGCGCCCTGCACATTGGGTGGTTGTTTCCTAACAACGAGGTGGGAAGAAACAAAAACGCTGGGTCTGATCCTGAATGTGGAAGGCTCTATGCGCGGCACGTTTTAATTGAATTTTTTCCCTATCCGTTTTTAACGGTTTGGTACTCGGAAGCAGATCGACACAACAGGGTTTCGGTAGTACCGAACGGACCAGAATACGAGAACGGTGCAAACAAATAGCATCCAAAGTCGTAAAACAGGAAATAAACATTTGAATGAAATGGTCGTTCTTCCGCCGAGCTCGCAGAGAAATGAGAGTGAAAGGCCCACCGAGATGGCATAATTCACGGTCAGCTCCAGATGTTCACATCTTAATTTTTATGCTGGCCACTGCAAATCGCTGGACCATTATTATGTTGTTACGCTTTCCCAACAACGAGGACACACCATTAAAGGTCAACCATCAAAAGGGAAATGAAATCAAGAACTCATCACTCAGCGCGGAAGAAATTTGAAACATTGTTTTCAGTTTGCAATTATGACGTCAATTAATCTTATATTTATTGAAAAACTCGCTTAATTTCCAACGGTCGTTAATCTTAAGAGCCGAATAAAAGTCGAAAGGGCGAGAGAGAGTGTTGGAAAATATAAAGGGAGGTTATGGAAACCCGAAGACCGATCTCCAAAGCACAGCAGTAGAGGTGAGCGAACGGAACGAACGGTCTTTTCGAACGTTGTTGGGAAGTAAAATAAATTTAATGTTCAAATGTCGGTATTTATAAAAACAAATGAAACCATCGCCAAGCGGTCCACTTGAAAGCGTAATCCAATAAACAGACCACAAATTGCAGGCACGTGCTACATCGGGCCATAGCCGATGCCGCTCAGAATCAATCACCACCTG